>NW_005871493.1:700351-848602 GCF_000147115.1 Myotis lucifugus
CAGTCAGACAGCACAGGACTATCCTGCACTCAGACAGCACAGGACCCTTCTGCACTCAGTCAGACAGCACTGGACTATCCTGCACTCAGTCAGACAGCACAGGACCATCCTGCACTCAGTCAGACAGCACAGGACCATCCTGCACTCAGACAGCACAGGACCATTCTGCACTCAGTCAGACAGCACAGGACTATCCTGCACTCAGTCAGACAGCACAGGACTATCCTGCACTCAGTCAGCACAGGACCACCCTGCACTCAGTCAGACAGCACAGGACTATCCTGCACTCAGTCAGCACAGGACCACCCTGCACTCAGTCAGACAGCACAGGACCATCCTGCACTCAGTCAGACAGCACAGGACCACCCTGCACTCAGTCAGACAGCACAGGACCACCCTGCACTCAGTCAGACAGCACAGGACCATCCTGCACTCAGTCAGACAGCACAGGACTGCTGAATGAAGTGCAGGGCAGAGAATAATGAGCATTGTTTAAGCCCCAAAATGAGCTTTGTGCATTTTAAATTATGTAAACCGAAGGCCCCTCTGCGGGGAAGGTGTAAGGATTATTGGCAGATGAGGAACCAAGGCCGAGAGAGGGGCAGGAACTTGCCTAAGTCTCACAGCTAGAAAGTAGCAGAGCTGAGCTGGGAACCATGCAGTCTGGCTGCAGACCCCACGGAGCCAGTGGCACTTTGTTCACAGGAAGACATGGCTCCCTGGGAAGAGTCATCAGAGCCTGGGGAGGGGCGAAGGGAAGGAAAGCAGCACTTGCCCGAATCTCAGGAGACGTGGGGAAGCCTGTGCCTGGGGCAGGGGGACGGTGGAAGGTCCCGGGAGTCTGGAAAGAGAGCAGGATTTGCATCTGGACCGACCAGCCTCACATGCCAGCCTGGCCCTGGCCAGCTGTGAGCCCCGGGTCAAGCTGTCTGCCCTCGCCTGGAATGGAACCTGACAGTGGGGCCATCAGCTGGGTACCTGAGATAAGGGCACATCCTCGGGGCCCAGTGAGGTCTCTGATTACATGGAGAAATGGAGGAGGTGTCTGCAGCGTGGCCAGGGCGGTGGGCACATCACACACACTGGTGACACTGAGAGTGAACAGTGTGTGACTTTACTGGCATTCGCACCTTTCATTGTGCCTTGTCGGAAGAAACGCCATTCTGCTCAGATTTAGAAAACCCTGACCCAGCCCAGCCCCAACCAGTGGAGGTGGGGGTGGGGCCAGTGGGTTTGAATGGCTTCGTCAGGGCTCCTGGTTCCCTCAGACCTCCGAATCGCACAACGGGGTCAGGTCTGGCCTGAGAATCTGCATTCTACCTGGGCACCCAGGTATTTCTCATGCAGATTGAGTTTGGAGGCCCATCACTCCCCTTCCACAAGGGTACCCCTCATCCTGTTGGGGAGAGCCCAGGCTGCCTTCCCCCAGGGAGGATCCTGGACCTGACACTGTTTCAGGCACTAGTGGAGGAAGGAGCCAGTTTCACGGCACCGTCCCCTGACCTGGGGCCACCTGGGGTGGCCAGGACACCTGCTCTGACTGACCACTACCGCTCTGCAGACTGCTGGGGATGGGCACTGGCCTGGGCCTGGTGCTTGCCTGCAGCCCAAAGACCCACAGAGAGGACCGGGTGAGACCCGCAGTCTCCTCCTCTCTGGTCCTCTCACTCCCCTCTGGTCCTCTCACTCCCAGCAACCAGGACTGCAGGTGGGAGGCAGGAGCCACATTCCCAAGGCCTTACTCCTGGAGTGCTGTGTGCGGAGGGCGGGGAGGCGGTTCAGGATCCGGAATGATTTCCTCTGTGCTGGGGTGGGACCAGCCCACTCCACAAGCGAAATCTATAGCACTGAGAGTGGCAGCAAATTGGCAAGGCTTGGTAAACCTCATGCCTGACGCACTCCTGTGGCTATATATCAAAGGGAAAACAAATCTATTGACTAATTCCTCTGGCAAGAATGTCCACAAATGACAGCTGTTTGAAACCCGCCCGTTGTGAAAAAAGGTTACAGATGATGTCATTTGCACTGTTATAGGCATAGTGCGCCCCACCCGGGCTCAGCTTCTGCAGCCTCTTAGCTTGAGTGTGGGAGGGCGCAGCAGGCTGAGGACATGTGCTTTGGGGGAGGAGGGTTATACCTCCCATCTGACTTCGCAGGGTTCCCTCCCATCGAGGGCTCCATGTGACCCTCCCGACAGCCCCTCCGTGAAGGGGCGGCTTCAAACTGATGCAAGTGTATTGAGCCTGTTAGGGGCCTGTGCTCTGGACAGAGGGCTTTCGACAAGCCTGAGTCCTGTTCCCTGCAGGGTCCCTGCTGCTGCCACAGGGCCACGCGGCCTGCTCCTTTCTTCCCGGGGCCACGTAACTCTTCCGAGGGGACTGCGCCTCCAGACCCCTGTGTCTCCTGAGTGTCAGCACGGCAGCTCTCCATCAGGGCGTGTCTCCTCTGGCTTGGAGAAGAGCTGTGCTTCTGTCTGAATGTGCCCACTGCTGAGGGGGGTGGGTTGGGGGGGGGGGGGAGAGAGGTCTCAGCAGGCTCCACTGTGTCCTGGTCCCAGGCCCACATCCCTTCCTGACAGATTGTGGGCTTCCAAGCTTAGGTTACCTGGGTGCTGAGACTCAGATTCCCGAGCTCCAATCCCAAGTAGTCGTGATGTGCCCAGGTTAAGAACACCTAGTATGGCCAAAGGGCCTTCTGGCAGAAGCTGGCTCACCGTGTCTGTGCCTGGGTCCCTCACCGACCGGCACACGGGGACACTCTCTGTCACTGGGGCTGTTGCACCGACTTGCCGGTTCCCCGGGTTGTGCAGAACGAACCCCTCTCCCGGAGCTCTCACCGCTGACCCAGGAGCAGGGAAAACCAGAGGCCCTTCCACTGGCCAGGCTCTGGGAAGGGGAGGGGGACGGCAGGAGGGTGTGAAGGACAGTGTGTGTCAGAAAACGGGCTTGAATCAAGTTTCATTGTGCAGCTTGATTTGCCTAGTGGACAAGCGCAGCCACAGGCAGTGTGTCCAGGTGTTGCATTCTCCCAATGTCAGGAGGGGCTGTGACCCCCCAGGAGCGAAAGAAGCCCCTTCCCTCCGGCCGGAGCACACACTGGCTGGGGGAGCAGAGATGGCGCCGCTGACGCAGACGGACGCCCCGAGCATCTGATTGCAGTAATTGCTTGCTTGATGTTTTGCATTTGGCTGCACACACCCGTCAGAGGCAGCCCACCCACTCAATCTCTCTCGGAAAGCCTCTCACTCTCCCCCCTCCCATGCATATGCGTTCACACATACACACAAACACATATGGCCACCCGCCCAGCGTGGCCCACTCTCTGCTGTGCATTCACAAGGCAAAAATAGCCACAGACGCTCAGGGATGAGTCTGAGCAGACTGTCAGTTGCTCTCCTCCCACAGCCAAAAGCCACCTACCTCTCCTTGTTTCCTTAGAAGGCCCAGCTGAGAGGTTGCGTGGGGTAGGAGAGGAGGGTATGAATGGGCTCCTGCTTCCTTCTCTGCTGCCTGCCTCCTGGAAACTTCAGGGCACATGGGATCAGGGCCGGCAGAGGACTGTTTCTGAATTGTATTTTGAGAAAGGAGGCCTGGGTAAAAGGCACCGGGGTGGGGGGGTGGGTAAGTGTAAACCAGCTCTGTGCAAGGTAGAGGTAGAGTCTAGAGGCCACCCACACAGCAAGGTCCTGCATTGAACCTGGATTCAAAGAAGTCAGAGCTGGCTTAGCTGCACCCCTGACTGCCCAGGAGAGTTTAGCAATGCCCTCCTCCCAGTCACCGTGAGCTTGTTGTTTAGTTTTAATTTTATCTTTTGAAATGAAGATACTGCATCATTGAGTGTTTTAAGGGTGTGCGGTTCTATGAGTTTTAACACATGACTGTGTCAGTGTTGGCATCACCAAGATGGGGAGACAGAACAGTTCCATCCCCACTGGTTCATCTCTCTACCATTCTGTCTTTGATCTTGTCATACGAATGGATCAAATCACACAGGATGTAACCTTTTGAGACTAGTTTCTTTCATTCAGCATATTGCCTTTGCTATTCACCCTAGGTGTCCCATGTATCAATGGTCTGTTCTTTTTATTGTTGAGTAGAGGCCCGATGCAGAAAATTCGTGCAAGAGTAGGCCTTTCTTCCCCCAGCTGCTGGCACTGGCTTTCCTCCAGCACCGGGGACCCGTCTGGCTTCCCTCTGGCCTGGCTTCCTCAGGAAGGATGTCCGGAATGACGTCCGGAAGACGTCCAGTCTAATTAGCATATTACCCTTTTATTATTATAGATACTACTCCATTGTGTAGATGTACCATAATTTATTTATCCACTCATTCATTGAAGGATATTGGGTTGGTTCCAGTATTTGATCATTATGAATGGAACTTCTATAAAGACTCATGTATGATTTTTGTGTGACCCTACATTTTTATTTCTCTAGGGTCAATTTCTCTAGAGGTCTCCAATGCTTTCCTCTAAAAGCTTCATAATTTCATTTTTTTAATGTTTAAATTTATTAAATGTTTTGAGTAAATTTTTGTATAATGGTGTGATGTTTAGGTTGAAGATTATTATTATTAATATTATTTTGCAGGAATATTTCTAATTGTTTCAACACCATTTGTTGAAAAGACAATTCTTTCTTTATTGAATAGCTTTTGCATCATGAAAAATCAATTGTCCATATTTGTTACTTCTGTGTTCTGGACTCTCCATTGTGTTTCATTGATCTATGTATCTATCCCTCATCAATACCACATTGTCTTGAGTACTGTAGCTGTACAGTAAGTAATACAATTGTGTAGTTTGATTTGTCTAATTTTACTCTTCTCTTTCCAAATTGTTTTAGCCATTCTAATTTCTTATAAATTTTAGAATTAACTTCATTCTATAAAATAGCTACAAATTTTTTTTGTGTTTTAATAGAATTACATTAAATCTATATATCAGTTTGGGAAGAATTAGCATCTTTATTATTTTAAATCTTCCAATCCATGAACAGAATGGAATAACCATTTGTTTAGGTCATCTTTTATTTCTTTAATCAGAATTTTATAATTTTCAGCACCAGATTCTATATATGTTATATTATATATTTTTGTCTTTATTTTTTAAAATCTTTATTGTTGAAAGTATTACATATGTCCCCTCCCTCCCCTTAACCCCTCTTGCCCACCCCTGCCCCCACCCCAGGCCTTCACACCCTTTTGTATGTGTCCATGGGTTATGCATATATTGCATATACATTCTTTGGTTGATCTCTTCCCACCCACCCACCCCCTGCCTTCCCTCATTATATTTATACTAAAGTATTTCATTCTTTTGGAACTACTCTAAATGGAATTGTTTTGGTTTCAAATTGAATATTGTTAGTATATAGAAATACAATAAATGTTTGTGTGTTGACTTTGTGTTCTGTAACCATACTAAACTTTACTATTAGTTCTAAGAGAGTTGTTGGTGTTATTATTGTAGTTACCTTAGATTTTCTACACAGACGATCGTGTTGTCTGCAAATAGGAACAGTTTTAGTTCTTCACTTTTTTTATCTTTATGCTTTAACTTTATTTTTCTCCCTTTATCACATTTGTGAGGACTAGCATACTGAATAAGAGTGGTGACAGAAGGTGTCATTTCTGTTCCTGATTTAGGAGAAAGAATATTTTACGAGTAAACATTATGTTGTAGGATTTTTATAGCTGCCCTTTATCAGGCTGAGGGAGTTCCCTTCTAGTCTCGATTGGTTAAGAATTTTTGTCATGAAGGCATGTTAAATTTTTCAAATGATTTTTTTGTATCAATTGATGTGATCACATGGCTTTTCTCCTTTAGATGGTTTATATGATGGATTAGAGTGATTGATTCTCAAGTACTGAACCAGCCTTGCATTTCTGAGAGAGACCCCACTTGGTCACAGTGTATTATTCTTTTTATATATTGATGGATTTTATTTGTTAACTAGAAGCCCAATGCACGAAAATTATGCAAAAGTAGGCCTTCCTTCCCCCGGCAGCTGGCACTGGCTTTCCTCTGGCACCCAGGACCCCGGCTTCGCTCCGGCCCAGCTTCATCGGAAAGGACGTGCGGAATGATATCTGGTCTAATTAGCATATTACCCTTTTATTATTATAGATTATTTTGTTGATGGTTTTTGGTGTCTATATTCATGAGGAGTATTGATCTATAATTTTAAAAATATTTTTATTGATTTCAGAGAGGAAGGGAGAGGGAAAGAGAGAGATAGAAACATCAGTGCTGATAGAGAATCATTGGTTGGCTGCTTCCTGCATGCCCTCTACTGGAGATTGAGCCTGCAACCTGGGCATGTGCCCTGACTTGGAATCAAACTGTGACCTCCTGGTTCAACCACTGAGTCATGCCAGTCAAACTATAATTTTTTATATTATTTTAATGTTGGTGCTAGGATAATGGGGAGCTCATAAAGGAAGTTTTGAAGTGTCTCCTTCCCTTTTATTTTCTGGAAGAGATTGTGCAAAATCTTTAAATGTCTGGTAGAATTTGTCAATGAGACCGTCTATGTCTGGAATTTTCGATTTGAGGAGGTTTTTAAACTGTGGGTTAAATTTCTTTAATAGTTATAACACTAGCATACTGAATAAGCTTCAGACCACCCACCTCATGTGGGTGAATTTTGGTAGTTTGTGGTTTTTGAGAAATTAGCCCATTTCATTCAAGTTGTCAATTTGGTATGCATAGAGTTGTGATGGTAGGTGCTTACTGTCCTTTAATGTGAGTGGAAGCTGACGTTAGCAATATATGTCTTATTGATTTGACACGTTTCTTCTTTTCTAATGAAAACGCTTAATGCTAAAAATTTATGTCTCTCTAAGCACTACTTTAGCTGCATCTTCCACATTTTGATAGATTATGCTTTTATGTATTTCAGTTTAATCCAAACTATATTATAATATCCTTTGAGACTTCTTCTTTGGCTCATGGATTATTTAGAAGCATATTTGGAAATTTCCAAGTGTCTGATAATTTTCTTATTATCTTTCTGTTATTTATTTCCAGTTTAATGTTATTATGTTAAGATAATTAAGTTTGTATGATATCAATGATTTTAATTTGTAAAGATTTGTTTTATGATGCAGAATATGGTCCATCTTGCTGAATATTTCATGTGTATTAGAAAAGACTATAGATATCAATTACATTCCATTGGTTCATGGTCTGTTTAGTTCTTCTGTATCTTTGCTGATTTTCTCTCTATTGGTTCTATCCTTACTAATAAAAGCCTAAGTTATCATCATGCCTTGATGTGCTCACGCCATCACAAGATGGCTGCGGGCACAACGGGCATGCAGAGGTAGGCAGGGCTGGGCTTGACTCTGTGTGCGTGGCACAGAGCCTGCCTGGGAGTCCTGCCTCCTCCTGGCTCCAAGTGGTGAGGTCTGCCTGGGGGTCCTGGGGGTCCTGCCTCCTGGTTCCATGCGGTGCAGAGGCCTACCTCTTTGGGGCAATCCATTGAGGAGCCCTGGATGGGTGGGTGGGGCCAACCTCTTTGGGGCAATTGATCGTTGGGCTCCCACACTGTGACAGGGCACAGGCCAGGCTGGGGGACCCCTCCCAAGTGCACGAATTTCATGCACCGGGCCTCTAGTTTATTAATAAGAGAGGAATGTCCTACGGTCTTTGTGAATTTGATTAATTTTCATTTAGTTCTATTAGTTTTGCTTCATGTATTTTGAAGCTCTCTGGTTAGGTGCAAGCACATTTAGGACTGTAATATCTTTTTCATGAATTGATGCTTTTAGCACTATGTGACATTTTTCTTAATCTTTTGTAATTTTCTTTGCTCTGAAGTCTACTTTGTTTGATGCTAAAATAGCCACTACATCTTTTTTATTAATATACTAGATGCCCAGTGCATGAATTCGTGCACAGGTGGGGTCCCTTGGGGTGGCCTGTGGGGATCGGGCCAAACCAGCAGTCCAATGCTGCCTGCTGCTCCTTCCTGCCACTCCCACTCATACTGGCCCTGCTGTGGGCTTTCACCTAGCCAGTCCCGATTGGGAGAGACTCATGCAGCAGCAGCAGCACTCACCAGCCATGAGCCCTGCGTCTGGCACCTGTCCAGAGGGAGGTTGGGGGCCGAATATGATTGGCCCTCCAGGCAGGCGGTGGGATGCCCTTGCCGGCCGGATTGGATCTGTCCTGCTGACGTTTGCACCGGTTGTCGGGAGTCACCTGGTGGCTGCTTCTATATCATTTCTTCCTTGCAGATTGTCTAGGGAGGGGAAGCAGCTGTGGTGTCCAAGGTCGACTTCCAGAAGGCCTACAACACTGTCGGGATCGTGCTGGCAGCACTGGTCTGTCAGTGCCTGGCCTGTTCTCCAGAGATTGGACCTGCAGGACTACTGAGGAAGTGAGTGGCTGCCGCTGGGCTGGTGGACCGCCAGAATGGGTCAGTCAGATGAGTGGCGTTCTTCTCTTGGAGCGCACTGACCACTAGGGGGCAGCTCCTGGTGGTGAGTGCACATCATAGTGACCAGTCGACCGGTCGTTGGGTTGTTTGGTCGTTGGGTCATTCGGTCGCTTAGACTTTTATATATATAGATTTATCTCGTGTCTGTTCCCATTATTTTACTTTGACTTTCTCATATAATTATACTAGAGGCCCGGTGCATGGATTCATGCACCAGTGGGGTCCTTCAGCCTGGCCTGTGGGGATCAGGTCAAAACCAGCAGTCCGACATTTCCTGAGAGGTCCTGGATTGTGAGAGGGCACAGGCCAGGCCGAGGGATCCCACCGGTTCACGAATCCATGCACCGGGCCTCTAGCATACATATAAGATCTTTGGTTAATCTCTTTCCATCCTCCTCCCATCCCTTCTTCCCTTTGAGATTCATCAGTCTGTTCCATGTTTCCACGCCTGTGCATTGAGCGTCTGCCCCCGGTGGTCAGTGCGCATCATAACAAACAGTTGAACGGTCGAATAGTCACTTAGGCTTTTATATAGATAGATTTGAAGTGAGTTTCTTATAAACAACACATAGTTAAAGCATACTTTAAATCTATTCTAGCAATATCTGTCTTTTAATTTATAGGTTTAGACCTTTTATACTTAATGTAATTATTTCTATATTTAGACCTAAGACAACCATGTTATTATTTTTTTTCTGTTTGTTATCTATATTTTTATTTATCTGACTCCCCTTTCATACCTTCTTTTGGATTATTTAAACTGGATTTATTCACATCAGCTTACACTTACTTTTTAGATATTTCAGTATTGTTTATATTTCAACAACTATGTTAGAATGTCCTTGAAGTCAGAGATTGATTGTATTTACTGTACTTCTATTTGTTCTTTACCCTCTATCATTGCCAAACTAGGACAGTACATTTTATGTAGTGGCTGCTCAGTAGCTTTTCATTAAAGTGAATCAATGGATATTGAGTGATTTGAATTTATGTTTGATATTTGTGATATTTCATGCTCAGAGCATTTTGCCTCCTCTAGAGGGGCTAGAATAATTTCCTTTCCCTTCAGATATATGGGTTACCTTTAAAATCTTTTGGATTGGTATTTTGGATTTATATTTAACCACATCTGTGGATATATACACTGGAGAAGACAGTGTTTCATTTATCCCTTAAAAAAGTGTCTTCATGAAAAATCTTAGGAGTTAGTTTGCCCTTGGTATGTTATACCCAGTATCGACTCATGAAGGGTTTTAGTAATGTCATACAAAAGCCTCCAGTCAGTCAGACTTGTCTATAACGGGCTGAAGATATTAACATGTTGAAAAGAAGGCATTAGTCAGAAAGGGCTGGTGTAAAGTGGAAGGTCAGGAATAGGAGACTCACAGAAGAAGACTAGCAGTGCCCACCAGAGTCCTGTCCACCATCCCTAGAGATAGGAGATTCCGGTAGGTGCATGAGGCTGCTTCCATTAAACTCCCACTTCTCTCACCTCTTCTCACTCTAGTTCCAGGATCATCAAGAACACTTATAAGCAATTTCCTCTGAGTTATGTAAACAAAAACTAGAGGTTAACAATGGAAAATTAAACACATGCTTTACTTTTGTCTCCTTCTGAAGCTCTATTGAATTCATAGTAAAGGGATTTTTCAAAAGGCACAAACCCAAAAGCAAAGTGAAATGAGGTGAGGAAATAATAGAAGCAGAACTTTGAAGGTGGGAAGTACATGGGTGAGTAGTAAATTAGCAGGTCCAATGAAAGAGAATCTTATAAAGGCAGTGGGGGGAAAAGAGAAGCAATCAGATTTACTTATACAAATCCTCACACAGCTTCAGAACTGGTGGCAGCAGGCATGCCTTGAACAAGGGGCAAAGGGGGCGGGGGGGCTCTAATATCAAGAGGATTGGTTAAAGTTTCTTTATAAAACTTTAGATCCTCAAATTCTCTTCCCTACTCTGTCCAGTGCTCCACCCCTGCAGAAGACCAGAGGTTTACTTCCTAGGAGAATAAAACAAAAGATCTTTGGATTTGAGAATCCCAAGCACAACCAATGGTGTGGGCACTTGTGAAACAGGAGCATCAAGTGAGACTCCTGCTCCTGTCTTGCTTCCCCACTGGGCTCCAGTACACTGACAGCTGTAGCTTTATCTTTCAGGCAAGAGGCTAGAACAGCCTTTTCTAAAGATCTGATCAGTCCAAGAAGAATGATGTAAGTGTATTGAATCAGGAGTTTCCCAATAAACCAGACCCACTGGATTATCCTAGTGTGATAGAGCCAACCAATGAGGCCTATCTGTACACTCGGTGCTTTTAGTCTCCCAGTCTTAAAAGATTATCAGACATCGGAAGGAGAATCAGAGATCTGAGGAAAACCTCCAAAGGAAAAATAGACACCAGAATAAAGAAATAGAAAAAGTCAACTTGATGGAACAGAGACTACACAGAGAGCACAAAAGTAAAATTAAAACCATCAGTAATGTCTTCAGAGAAATAAGAGAATACATTGCGGTCCTGAAACAAGAACATTCAGAGAATAAGGTTGTTTAGAAATGAAAACTGTGATGGCAAAAAAAAATACAAACTTAACAGAAGGATTAGGAGCTAAAGTTAAGGAATTCTCAGAGAAAGTGGAGCCAGAGGTGAAAGTGATGGAAAACAGGAGTGAAAAGAAAAATTAGAAAATTAGAGGACCTGTGCTGAAAGACCAATGTCTAAATAATAGTTCCAAAAGAGAGGGCAGAGGAAATAGAAGGGATAAAATCATCAAGGAAATAATTTAAGGAATTTCCCATAATTGAAGACATGTGTTTCCAAATTAAAAAACAAACAAACAAATGCTCAAACAGTGCATGGTAACACACCCACATCATGCACCTTTGAGAAGCTTTAGAACACTGGGACTAAAAGAAGACCCCCACATTTCCAGGCAGGATAAAAGTTAGATCACCTACAAAGGATAAGCAATTAGACTCACGTTGACTTTTCAATACCAACACCAGAAGTTAAGTCTACTCAAATTTTGATGCAAAATAAGTTGTACCCTGGAATGCTATATTCATTTAAATGGACAATGTGTATGAATGAAATAAAGACATTTTCAGATATGAAATATCACAAGATGTTTGCTTCCAAGGCACCCTTTCTTGGGAAGCTATTGGAAGTGGTGGTACTCCAAGATGAGGTTGTAAAAGGGAAAGAAAGACATGAGTTACAGGAAACAGGAGTTTGGGCACAGCAGATAGGCAAGGGGAATCCTAGGATGAAGGTGAAGTAAGACCCCAGGGTACATTGTAGACAAGTCGCCCACACTGGACTAGCTCAGAAAGCGAGTTTCATTTAACTAACAGAGTATTTCATGGTTCCAAATATATTGAGAGTTTGGGTTTGAAATGTGGTAAACACATACAAATGAACCAATGAAAAAGTAAAACAAAACAAAAGTCAAGCCAAAACAGAGAAATGTGTTGAGAAGGAAGAGTAGTCACAGTGTGTCCTAAGGCTCAGACATGCATGGTATTTACATATAGTGGTGATAATAATGGACGCTCAGTGAACATGCCAACCAAAATGACAATGTACATCTGCACTGGGAGGGTGTGAGGACCGGATGGGAACATGTGCACATGGTGAGCTTGAGGGGAAGCAACTCAGAAGTCAGGAGGGAGGCCTGACACATTTGAGGGAGACCTTCCTTGATGGCTCCTTCTGACCTTGGATCCTCCCAATATGACCCCCTCTTCTCCTCAGAGGGACTTGTCACTATTTAGAATGGTTCCCTTGCAGGGGTCCTGCTTGTGTATCTGCCTCGCCACGGTAGTGAAGGTAGCAGTCCCATGTGTTCTGTTCATTACTGTATCCCTAGCCCCAAGCCACTTTCTTTCTTTTTAGTTTATTTCTTCTTAATTTTGTTTGTGATCTCTTCAGATTTTTAGAAGTATTTCAATGTTTATGTAGTCAGGCTTGTGATTTTCTTCCTTTATAGTTTCTTCCTTCATTTTTATGCTTAGAAGTGCCTTTTTGACGTGAGAACAGATAAATATTTACTTAAATATTTTCTAGTTCTTTTATGTGTTTTTTAAATAAATAATGCAGTGCTTTTATCCATTTTGAGTTTATATTGGTTTATAGTGTGAAGAGTACAATGTAAAGCAACTGTATTTTTACAGTTAATAAATTACCCTGACTCCATTTATGAAATAAACCCATCATCCCCTCACCGGTCGAAAATGTCACCTTTATTGGATACTAAGTTCTTATGGATGTCAAGTTCTGTTTCTGGGCTTTCTAGCTTCAATATGTTTATTTTAGAGCCAGTACTGCATAGACCAAAGAACCTCTCATTGCAGTGATTCTTCGAATGTGGCACATTGTTGCTATAGAAATAGTGACAAGAGTGTTCCAGTCTTCAGGCCATTTTCTTTGTTATTGCAAAGTCATAACTAGCCACGATGACTCTCTACCCCACTGTTAGTGATCACCCTGGTGAGTCAGAGACGGCCTCTGACGAAAGCACTTTTCTCCATGGGCTTGCAAAGTCACATGTATGGATTTACGTGGATGCCTGCTATGCACCATGAATGCTGCTACATTTAAAGCTCTGTGTCACGATCTCAGATTCAGAGCTGGTAGCAATAGTGGGTGAATAAACTGGGTGTAAGATAATATGGAGATGTGGGGTCTCTGGAGAATGCACCCCCTATTTAAAGACATTCGGATGGTTTCAAATCCAGGTATGGCATGGACTGGATGTGGCATGAGGACCACATACTTGACCTCTGCTGTGTAGAACAACTGTGGCAATAGATAGTTTATAGATTGTTTCATTTGATTCCTACAACACCGTTTGAGGTAGACATTAACCAATACGCCCATTTACAGGACACACACCAGTCTTCAAAGAGACCTAATAACTTGCATAAGGGTTTATAGCCAATACTTCCTATGATGGACCCCGGCCTCTGACCTGGCCCCGGACTCTATTCTCTCTCTTCTGCACATGTGATGGCGCCCTGCACAGTGAGTGCAGGGATAACAAGGTGAGATGCTTTCATGACAAAAGAATGAGCTATTTTTTGTTATTGAATCTAAAAATACCAGAATGTAAGTGACCTACAAAGCCTGCCTCTGGCTGAATTCCAAATGTCAGGGCCACAGCACAGGGAGAGGTGACACCAGGCAGTCAGAGCTCCTACTGACAGGGGGGCCCTGGTGCACATCTGTCTGAAACATCTGGGGTTAGCCTGGCCAGAGAGGATGTGGACTAAACATCCCAAATGCTTTCCATCTGCTATTGTCACAGCCATTTAGGAAATTCCCAGAGAGAGGGGCTGATGGGGTTGATGCGGAGACTTTTAAATTACCAGATTAATTCTAGAGCTGATGCAGGCTGCCTCTCTCCTTCCCTTCCCTCCCTCTCTTCCCTTACTGCTCCCCTCCCCCCATTTTCCTGACTTTATCACTTTGGCGCTCAAGTACCTGAATGTTGCTATTCAAGGAAGGAGGAAGACTCTTCTGTTAGTAAATCTAGAATTCAGCAGCTACAAATCTTTCTGAGCAACTTGCTCAAGGTGATGGTGAAGGCTATAAAAAGAAGACTGTTCTTTCCTATCAGCCTCCTTCCCCCTTTCCCGCTGCCCCCCCCCCCCCCCCCCCCCCCCACCCATAATAAAGGTGGGGGAGGGGGCTCTCGGCCCAGAAAAACCCCTTCAAGAACTCCTCAACTCAGTTTGAAAGGAGAGGTTAAGAGCAGCTGAAAAATGAGAAATTCTTCTGTAGAGACCCCCTGCCTTTGGTTGAACTTAAGAGCCTGTCAAGGACCCTAATGAGCCTGAGTCTGGAGTAAGACCATCCCATTTTGCTAGGCACTAACAGCCAGGGCATTTTTTGAGCTGATAACGCTGTGAGCGTGCTCAGGGCAGTGTAATCAAAGGTCCCTTCCAGATTAAAAAAAAGAATACAAAGCAGTGTCTTCAAGTGAACCAAAGGGGAGGGGGGGTGCTCTGTGGTAGTTTTCTGATGCTGAACCAGCGTCCTTCATTAAGCCAGTTCTGACCTGTATGTTACAGAAGCTTCAAACAAGAATGTTTATGGGAGCAACAGGAAAGCTACATCCACACAGAAGACATCCCGCCCACATGATGGTCTAAACCAGAAAACAACAGGAGGCCTTGGACTTAGGAGTGTTGGGTCACGGTACTGGTACAAAGATGTAAGCAGTCTGAAGCTAGAGAGCAGACCTGAAAAGAAATAACAGATCTGTTTTAAAATTGTGATAAAATCCATAAAACACAAAATTTACCATCTGAATCGTTTCTAAGTGTGCAGTTCAGTAGTGTTGAGTATATTCACATTGCTGTGCAACTGATCTCTACAACTCTTCTCATCCCCTTCCCATTAAACAACAACTTCCCACTCCCTACCCCAGCCCCAGAACCCACCACTCTACTTTCTGTCTCCATGAATTTGACACCTTTGGGTACCTCATATCGGTGGAGTCATAGTGTATGTCTTTTTGTGATTTGCTTATTTCTCTTAGCATAATGTCTTTACAGTCCATCCATGTTGTTGCATGTGTCAGAATTTCCTTCCCTTTTTAAGTCTGAATAATATTTCATTGTTTGGGTATATACCACTTTTGTTTATCCATTCATCTGCTGATGAGCACTTGGGTTGCTTCTACCTTTTGGCTATTGTGAATAGGGCTGCTATGAACATGGAGTGCAAATATATGTTCAAGACCTTGTTTTCAATTATTTTGGGAATATACCAAAAGTGGAATTGCTGGATTATATGGTAATTCCAATTTTATTTATTTGAGGAACCATCATACTATTTTCCATACTAGCTGAACCATTTTACATTATCATCAACTGTGCACAAGGGTTCCAATTTCTCCATATCTTCACCAACACTTGTTATTTTCTTCCTTTTCCCCTTCCTTCCTTCCTTCCTTCCTTCCTTCCTTCCTTCCTTCCTTCCTTCCTTCCTTCCTTTCTTCCTTCTTTCCTTCCTTTCTCCCTTCCTCCCTCCCTTCCTTTCTTCCCTCCCTCTTGGTGGGCGTGATGTGGTATCTCATTGTGGTTTTGGTTTGCACTTCCCCAATGATTAGTGATGTTGAGCACCTTTTCATGTGCTTATTGGGCATTTGTATATCTTCTTTGGAGAAATGTCCACCCGAGTCCTTTGCCCATTTTAAATCCAGTTGTTTGTTTTTGTTCTTGAGTTGTAAGAAGAGAAGAGGTCTTTTCATGCTCCTATCTCTAGATATAACACCTGCCATGAAAAAAATATTTATTGGATAAATATGTCCTGGGTAGTCATGACCAATTGCTAGAGTTGTAAATTCATAATGATGGATGGAATATAATAGTATATTAAAAATGACATTGTTTAAAACGCAAAGAAGTAAATTCCGGACTCAACCACTCAGTTGGATGAATGTGCTATGGACTGATCCAGTCTACGTAACTTTCCTGATACCTAAACCAGACTTTCTGTCCATCACTCATGGGGACAGGAGAGGAGAGAAGGGAGAGAGGCATTTAGTTACAAACATTAACATTTCTTAGAAAAATACTTATGCAATAAAGGTGGCATCTTTCCTTAGGAGGTTAAACAAAATGTGTGCCCATCTCCCTGGAAGAAGACATGCAAAACAATCGGGCTGCACTTCCCGTCTTGCCACTGGATGGCAGTACACTCCTATATGCCTTCCCTGAAGGAGACACCTGGCCATCAGTCAGGGAATCTTGACTTGCCCAACTGCAGTAGTCACTAGACTAGAGATTTTAGCAGAATCACTTGTTTTTGTATCTCTCCCTGAGGGTTTTTTTGTAGTGGAATGGTTAAGATTCTTCTTCATGTTTACTCCAGAACCCAAAGAACTTTGGCTCCAGCATCTTTCGATAATTCTACCTTCTCACCAAGTCTGACTTTCGTGCCTACCTTAGTCCTCTCCTAGCCTAGCATCTTGTGCTGATGGCTGCTCAGTGATACTGAGGACTTGCAGCCTGTGTTCTGCACTGTTCTGAGGGGTCGGAGAAGGTCTTATCTGACTTTACAACCCAGCCACCTTCTATGGTTCCTGTACATAGTTTGTCGTCAATTATTAAGACTTATTAGGTGAGCCCAAGTTGAAAAAATAACCACTCTTTTACCAGTACCTCCAGATAACATGTACACTATAAGTGAGCCTTAAAAATAACATTTTTTTCTGAATATAAAGTTAATATATGCAATTTGATAGATGGTAGAGTATATTCCTTTTTAATTTGCATTTGTTTAATACCTAATATTAAATATTTCTCACATGTCTATTTTCATGTTCCCATGTGTTTTTTATTTTTCTGAAATGTCTCTTTCTGACCTTTACCATTTCTGTTCTGAAAGCTTTGAGATTTCTGAGTGTCACCCTTAACAAATCCCTGCCACTCCTTTGTTATATTCAATCAGTTGCATCTGTTTATTGTATTTCTTAAATATACCTAAAATCTGTCTACATTGCTTCATCCTCACTACCTCTATCCTGGTTCAGCCTCCGAAGTTTCTCTGGTGATCAATGCATTAACTCCTAACCGGACACTCCACCCTTGACCTTGGTCCTTTCCCATCCTTCTCTACACTGCAACCGGAATGAACATTTCAAAGTATAAATCTGTGCATGGCACACCCCTACCTAAAACCCTTGCAGGTTTCTTGCCACTTTGATGTGGAAATCCAAACTCCTAATCCATCTCCTGGCGCCCCTGCTAATGCCTCCAACTTCCTCTTCCTCCAATCTCCACCCTAAGGTTTATCCTCCTGCAATGGTGACCACTCCTGTGGTTTCAGAATCGCCCTTGTACTGCTTCTCTCCCAGCATTTACACTCGCTGTTCCTTCTTCCTCAGTTGCCCTTCCATTCCCTTTGCCTATCTAACTTTTCATCCTTCAGACTCCACTTAAAACCACCGCCTTGAGGAGCCTTCGGTGCCCCCTGGAGATTAGGATGAACAGACTTCCTTGCTCCATGTCACTCTGTCCTCACCCAATTATAACATCACAATCCAGGAGTCTTGCTGGTTTATGTGTGTAAACTCCTTTCTCTGTGCCTCTTTTTATCCCTCATGCCCAGCACAATATCATCATAGATACCGGACAGATGCTTCTTGAATGAGTAAAAGTGCTTCCAGTTGACATTTATTGAGTGCTCACTAATTACTAGGTGTGTAATTTATATTACATTTAATCCCGGCAATTGGCTCTCATGGGTGGTTATGCTCAGTTGGACAGAGAGAAAAATGAGTGTTGGGGAGATTACTCAGAGGGGAAGGGGTGGAGTCCCCACATCTGCTTCCTTGCAGAGTCAGCCTTGCAGGAAACTTGTTTCCGATCTATCAGGGATCTTTAAGGGTCTTTCATATGTAAAGATCATTAATCCTTTGTCACTTCTATTTCTTGCAGATATTTTCCCTAGGTTTTAATACTTTCTAATTTTCTACTTAATCATCTTGAAGTTTAGAATCTTTTGATTATTAAGTAGTAAAACCAGTCACTCTTTTCTTTGATGATTTATTTCATGGATTATGCTTTAAAAATTTTATTCTTTCTAAGTTCAGTTGGTCACCTATGTTGTTATTCTGTATTTTAATAGTCTCATTCTTTTACATTTAACAATTTAAGCCTTTAAAAATTTATTTATCTTAGTCTGTATTTCCTCCCCAAATGATAAATGTTCCTAAGTCCATTTAATGAATAGTGCTTCCTATTAGGTTTTGATACTTTTATCATTTGTCCAATTCTTATAGTCTGTTTGGGGGACTTATGCTCATTGGCATGTCGTTAACTTGAACTATTACCACCATATTTTATAATTTATTTTTTATTTAGTAAGGTAAGTCCTGCCTTTTGCACATGACCCACTTCCTCAATAATTTTTCTTTTCCATGTTATCTTGGCTGATGTCACCTATTGTTTTAAAATGATATTTAAATTATTTTTTCATCCTTAAAATATTTACTGGAATTTTTTAAAAAATGTAAATATATGTTCATTATATACAAAATAGGAAATATAGAAAATTCAACCAAATAAAGTCCAGAAGTGTTAGTGTTTTATTTCCTTATGGCTTTCATTCTATGTGACTATAGGTAATGCAGTCGGGATCATATTGCAGTACATCTCAGTATCCTGCTTGGACACCCCAACAGGCTGCCTTGTAAACATTTTCATATCTAATTAGATTTGCAAATCATGAGTTTTAATCTTGTGCAATTTTCATTTATATAAAAGCCCAAAAATCTACTTAGTGATCCCCTTGTTGTTGGACATTTGGGTTATTACCAATATTTTGTTTCCTTTAAACAACGTTATAATGAAAATCTGTGCAAATACATTTTTATTCACATTTGATAATTTCCTTAGGGTATATTTCTAGATCTGGGTCAACAGGTATGAACATTTTTAAGGCTTTAAATTGCTTTTTAAAAAGGTTGCACCAATTTAAACTCCCATCAGCAGTGTATGAAAATGTCTGTTTCCACTGTATTCTTGCCAACACTTGGTTATTATTATTTCACTGAGGTTTTTATTGGGGTTATGTTAAATCTATAAATCAATTTAGAAAGAATTGCCTTCTTTATAATATTGATTTTTCTCTTCCAGAAAGATGTGTGTCTCCATTTAATTAAATCTTTATTTTATATCTCTCAGTGAAGTTTTGTTGTTTCTTTACATAAATCCTGCACATTTATTATTGGGATTATTCCTGGGTGTATTACGGTGTTTGTTGTTGTTGTCAGTTTTTGTTTTGTTGTGTATCTTCTTTGCTTAAAGTGTGTTTTATAAGTACTTGATCATTCAGATGCTCTGTGGAGAACAAAGGGGTTCTATGTTTAAATTGGTCTTATGACCTTTACTTGGAAATTCTCATGACATATTCATGAAAGTTTGCGGAGTCTGATTGTAAAGAAGCCTGTTTAACATTGTTTATTACTCTACCCAGCACATCTCAAACTTATTTGATCATGGAATATTTTTAATGTGAAAATAAAATTTGGGGGGTCGGGGCAAGGTCAGGGGTGGGCTGGAGGAGGTTGGGGGGGCGGGGAGGGGGACGTATGTAGTACTTCCAACAATAAAGATTTAAAAAAAAGAAAATAAAATTTTTAGTGTAAAATCTGTTTTTATTCAGTGGAGCGGATATACTGGGAAGCCAAATGCTGTCGACTGACACATGGCCCTGGTTGTTCATTCCTCCCTGTAACTATGCTGTTGGCATATAACTCTGGGGTGCTCTTCTATCCTGACTCTGAAATTGGCTATATGAGTTGGCCAATGGATGTTAGCAAATATAAGCACACAAGATTTAAAAGTGGTGTTGCATCTTTCATATCCATGAAAAATATATGCTGGGGTACCCTGTTAGAAGGTGAGACATGTGGAGCAGAGCTGAGTCATACCAGCCATCCTGCTTGAGGCCCACTAAATGACTCCAAGACCCATTAGCTCCTTTTATGAAAGTGAGCCCAGCCACGACCAGAACACCACCTCAGCTGGGCTTCAGACTTATGGACTAAATAAATTCTGCTTGTTTCAGACCACTGAGTTTTGGGGTGGCTTGTTACATAGCATTACTGTGGCAATAGATAACTGATACATCCCTGTAGGCAGTTAGTTTAAGCTTGATAGACTGTGGGGAAGCACGGGACTTGGTTGGAAAATCTGTAAGGAGGCATCTCCAAAAGGTCGGGGGCCTCTAGAAGGACCTTACTGAAGGCAACAGACCCTGCCTAGACTTTTCCAAATAAGTCTGAGCCCCCGGTGTTTTACTGGAATCTTTATATTTAGACTTCAAAACATCCTTGCTTAAAGGACACTACAGACACATGTGTCTTCTCAAGGATGCTTACTCTACTGATAGTATCTAATAGTTAATTTTAGTTCAAGTTGTTGTTTTAATAAAAGCCTAAGGAGGCAGGCGAATGGAGCTGTTTTGGCTGCTATAGCCAAGCAGTCCCTTAGCCCTCACTTTCACAGAAATATGTGTCAGAGTAATCCATTCATCTGTAACTCAGGGTCTGCTGGTCAGTCCCAGCAATAGACTTTATTATATTAAGGAAATTCCCTTTCATTTCTATTTTTCTAAATACTTTTTACCAAAAATGTTATTGAATAACTTTTGGGCAGTCATTGAGATTATTTTAAGCTTTTCTAATGGAATCTACTGATGTGATATTTTATATTAATTGACTTCCTATTTATAATCTGTCCTGACCTTCTTAGATGAGTCATTCTTGGTAACAGCTGATCATTCTTTTAATTTACTATTTAATACCATATGCTAGTATTCTCCTTAGGGATTTAGTATCTATATTCATAAGTGAAATTAGTTTATAGTTTCCCATTTTGGTACATCTTTTCCCTTTTTGATATAAAACATAAGTGAATTTCATAAAATGACTCAGTGAGCTTTTAGTCTTTGCCTATGCTCTGTATCAATTTTTATAATATGGAAATTACTTATTCCTTAAAAGACTGATAGATTTCACTGCTAAAGCCATATGGTCATGGAACCTTTTATGATATTTTACTTAACTTGATAGTTTTTAAATTTATATATTTTTAAATTTTTTATTAATTTCAGAGAGGAAGGAATAGGGAAAGAGAGATAGAAATATCAATGATGAGAGAGAATGATCAATCGGCCGCCTCCTACATGCCTCCTACTGGGAATCAAGCCCAAAATCTGGGCATGTGCCCTGACCAGGAATAGAATGTGACCTCCAGGTTCATGGGTCGATGCTCAACCATTGAGCCACACCAGCCAGGCTTGTTTTATTTAAAATTTTCCCTCTGATTATTGATCTTAAGATTTTTTATTTATTTCTAATTATGTATTTGAAAACTCAAATTACTTTTGTGATAGCCTGTCATGTACATCCTGTACTTGGAGTATGTTCTGAAGCTACCTTTCGATCATTTTGGAACAATGTCTGATGTAACTAACAAACTAACTAAACATACACATGACCATTTATTTTAGTACCTACAATTTCATGTCAAACCTAGCATGAGTCTACATCTTAATGTGACTTAGTATTTCTGTATGTAATAGCATGGTTGGTTACATACATGTGTGGCCACTATGTTTTTTAACTTTGTGGTGGTGGGGTCGTGGGGAACATTGTTTCACAACAGTTTGGTGGGGCTCTTATTGTGGGGGACACAAGATGGAAGAAATCATCTGGAGTCATACATGTTGGACTTTTTAATACTGTTACATGATTTATGTCCATAATGAAGAAAATAATTGAAAGTGGAACTCTTTTAAAAATCTGAGAACTTGATTGTCATAGTAATTGTCCCAAGTTATTTATGGTTAATGTGGGACTAAAGTTTTTTTTCTGTTGTTGTTGTTTTGTTTGTTTGTTTCATTTGCTTTTTAATATATTTTTATTGATTTCAGAGAGTAAGGGAGAGGGAGGGAGAGATAGAAACATCAATGATGAGAGAGAATCATTGATCGGCTGCCTCCTACATGCCTCACACTGGGGATCAAGCCCACAACCCGGGCATGTGTCCCGACTGGGAATTGAACCATGACCTCCTGGTTCACGGGTGGACGCATAACCACTAAGCCATGCCAGCCTGGATGGGATTGAGGTTTAATAGAAAATGTGTGGGAGTATCTCTTGCTGACCTGGACCGTCTCCTCAATGGCCTCAAGTGAAACAGAGGCAGGGAAGTCACTTACTAACCATGAAGCACGACCAACCCTGTGCTTTGGCTCCGTAGGCCCTACTACTTGCTCAGTTCTCAGATTTTCAACACCTTGTTTTACTGGCAGCAAGAATTCATAACTAGACGGCACTTACCATATTCAGGCTCTACTGATAAGCAGTAGTGTCATCCGTTGTACAGATTTGGGAGAGAAGGCACAGAAAGCTTGCATGACTGCCCATGCTTGCCGCCGTGTGAGTGGTGGGGTTAGGATTCACATCCAGGCAGTGGTCTCCATGCTCTGTGTGATCACCCCTATGCAGTGCTGCCTCCTATTCTTCCTCATCTGTCTTTTCCACCAGAGAGCCTGGCTCAGTGTTGGCCTTTAGTATATGTTTGATACTATTGATAAGGATAGAAGAGGCAAACAAGTGAAAACAAGTGAAAGAGTAAAGTTAATGGGGTGTCACAGAGACAATTCATGGATTCTTACTTCAGACTGTGACCCTAGTTATTAAAATAAGAAATAATAAAAGGATTTTCTGAGAAAAGGGCCTGATACATAATTAAAACTCAGTAAGTACTAGTTAATCGTAACAGTGGTAATGATGATGACGAATGATGGCTGTAAAACCAAGCAATGCCACCACCTGGCTCTGTGACCTTATTCAAGTCACTTTGCTTCCCTGGGCCTCAGTTTCTTCATTTGTTAGAGGAGGATGGCCTCATGGCTGTGTGGCCATGTGATCTGTGAGCCACGGGGGAGATGGAGCAGGAGACAGAGTGAGGGAGCGGGCGGAAGAGGCCATAGCGGGCGGGCCTGTTGTGGTTACGGGAGCTGAGGGAGTCCTCCTCTCCTGGTATGAAGGTTGCAGTCTGTCCAGCTCGGCTCACTCACCTCAAGCATCTCACAGATGGAGAGCTGAGCGAGGGTGAGAGCACTGTCCACAGTGACTGTCTATGTATTGCTCAGCACGTCTAGGGGTGACTGAGCATTGAGTAAAAACAAACAAACAAAACAGTTTCCCCCAAAGTCAAATGTAAATTTTAGATAAACCATTCTATACTTGTTTAGCATAAGTATGTCTCAAACACTGCATGGAACATACTTATACTGAACAATTACCGGTGATTTGAACTCAGTTCTCTTGGCTGTCCTGCCTGGCCCAGGGTTCAGATCTCTGCATTGAACCTGTACCAGACCAAGTTGTTTCCTTAAGTCAAAGGTCTGAGTTCTAGAATCTCTATCTTCCGGGCTCCTTCTTTCTTCTTCAAGAGAGGACTTAGTGACTAAATGGGGAAGTTTGTTTACCATAAATTACCAAGAGCAGTGCTTCTCCAGATTCGATAAGCAATTATTATATCTTGAGTAAAGAACAATTGATTATTCCAAACAAATGCACCAGACTGTAACTATAACCTACTGTAGTTTTTAAGTCAGAAGTAAATATGTTCTTATAACCAACTGCTATTTATTTAATGTACAATAACTTGCCTGCTAAGCTTAAATGAAATGCACAGTTAATTAAAACTATCTCTGCATCAAGTCCTCCAGGGAAAACACGTTACTCAAGTTCTGATTTGGGCTTATTTTTACACCTTCCTTTCCCCGCCGGCCCCCTGTTGGTAGATTTTAATATGATCTGTTGGGAGGTCTACAATATTTTTGTTGGGCAATTCTCACACTGCTCAGGGATATGGAAATTCCACTTATTTATCCAGAGTTGGGAAATCTTTGGAGAGGCGCTGAGGCTGCACTGTTGGCACCCCAAAGTCTGCTCTGACCACTGGGAGGTGGGGGCTGCATCTAAGCTTGGTCACTGTTCAAACTGGGCCACTCACTTTGCCTCTCTGAGCTTGAGTTTTCCAGTCCGTGGAACAAGTGGAACCGCTCACATTTTGGTCAGAAAAGAGGCTGGGCAGGTCTTGGAGGTATAGGGTCACCTTGGCTTGTTCAATGGGTCTCTAAGGATGCCAGTCCCTCCAACTGTGTGGACCCCAGTCTATGAGGTGCTCTTCTGTTGATCTGCTCATCCACGTCTTTGTTATTCAACAAGGATCTGGTGTCTGAGTGTCTACTGGACCTGGGATCTCATGAACTCCACAATGGGGAGAGGAAGCCCACTTCCAGCTGTGACCCTTGCATTAGTGTAGCTAAGACGTACAAACTCAGTTCAAGCTGTCATTGCCATTCTCAGAGTTTGTCTCCTTTTCTGCTCAGTGAGCATAGTGCCTTTCCAACAAATCACTGAGCGATTGGAAGTTCAGCAGAGAAAATGTATGCTCAACTGCTTTCCAAGTCTAAAGAATATATATATATATATAAAAGCCTAAGTGAACAGAATGACCGGAATGACCAGAACGACTGGAACTACTGGTCACTATGACACGCACTGACCACCAGGGGGCAGACCCTCCACACAGGAGCTGCCCCCAGCCTGCAGGCCCCAACTATAGGCGGTGGTGGCTGGGGCTGGTGAGTGGGTGGCGCCAGGCCAGCCAAGGCAGGTGTGAGTGGGGCCCCGATCACCCCGCCTGTCGTCCCACAGATTGGCCCTGATCACTGGCCAGGCCTAGTGACCCTACCCATGCAGAATTTTGTGCACCGGGCCTCTAGTAATGAATAAAGACTGACTGCCATGTGGGATGGAACTAGTAGAAAGTACTTTGAAAGACACTATCTCATTTGATTTGTGGAATATCACTGTGAGGATGGCAGAGCAGGGATCCCCTTTCTCATTTTATGGCTGAAGAAATTGAACCTCAGAGGGGGAAAGTGACTTGGCCCAAAGTCACTATGCACAATTGACAAAACCAGGACTAGGGTGCAGGTCTTTCCTTTACATCATGGTCACTTTCAGGATAACTGTCCATTCTCCATCAGGCTGAGAGCCAAGAGCCTAGCTGTGACCAGACCTGGGGGAGTGTGTGCACTGAGGGCCTGTTTTATGGTGCAGAGATTAGCTAGGGAGCTGGGCTGCATTTCAGCCCCTCAGCCTCCGCTGGATGCTCTTATGCAGAACAGAAAGGGAGCAAGAGTATATGGATATGAGTCCTAGGTACTCGGAGGATTGGGGGAGGGGGTTGCCCATAAGGGAGTTACTGTGGCCACTGATCTTCTGGGGACAACCCCAGGCTTCCTGACTGCCCTGATGCTGTGGTTATCTCCCCAGGCTGATCTCAGAGGGCGCAATAAAAAGTTAATATCCGATTGCAGTGGGAAGCCATAAGCCAGCTATAATTACTTGGGTGTGCAGATATTAGGGCCACTGTAATTATAATTCCAAGGTACAGGGGGAGCGTGCTCAGCAAGGTTTTGTGCTATTGTTGCCTTTTTCCCTGTGGTCTCTCAAATTTCCTGCATAAATCAGATAGACTATCTCTGCTGGTTTCTGGGATGCAGCTCCTTCTCCAGCCCTTTTCACAACAGTGGGTGTTCCGAGGTGGGGCTCTGGCTGGCAGTAGAGACTTCTGGGGCTGCCAAGCGTGGGCTGGCGACCTCAGAGCCTTGTCTTTCCTGTCCTTGGCTCTCCTGTCCAGTGCTAGCTCTGTCACTAAAGAACAGTAGGGCCTCTGGCTTCCTTGCCCTCTGTGACCCTCAGATTCACCATCTTGGAAGAGAGGTGGGTAGGGACCCTGCCGCTGTGAGCATTGTGTGTTTCTCAGAACCATGGCCACACCCAGGACCCTCTTTGAGACAGAAAGGAAATGAAAATTAGATGGATTTTGGTTCTCAGTCCCACTAGATAGGCTCACTCCAGAGCTCTGTTGCTGTGTGGGGCTGCTGGCTGCTGGTTGGAGAGTGGGATAGAGCATTCCCCCCCTTGCAGGAAGTCCCACTGCACAGCGCCGAGGCTGGCCCTGAAGGAAGCTGGTTGCTGTGGGATGCCCAGAAATGGGGGCTGGAGTGGCAGGAGCTTTGGAGTTTGGTCAGTCCCGATGACCATCTGAAGCTGTCATTTAAAGGTATGTGACTTTGTGCAAACCACTTAACTTTTCCAAACCTCTGTAAAATGGAAATCATATACCATTTGAGAGAGCCATTTGAGTATTAAGTGATTTAAATATCAGTATGTTCAGTATTAAAATAAATATGCAAAGGCGAGGTTGGTGGGGCCGCTGCAGAACCTTTTCCAGCAGTTCCTGCCCCAGAATGGTGTCTGCCACACCCTCACCCCCTCCGTGATTCCACTAGGATTGCCAGATTTAGCAAATGAAAAACAGGATTCCCAACTAAATTTGAATTTCAGATAAGCAATGAATACTATTTATAGTATAAGTATGTTTCATGCAATATTTTAGACATGCAATATTTGAGATCTATCCAAAATTCTAATTTAACTGGTGTCTTCCTGTGTCTTCCCCTTACCCTCATCACTACCATGTTAGGCCTGGATACCGCGGTAGGATCAGAGGGTCTCCGTGTGTGCAGGCCTGGGCAGAGAGCAGGCGTCCTCTCACACTGTGTGTGTGTTTTAGTGAGTGTCCGTTCATGTGAGCGGGTCGGGGGCAAGGAGAAGGAATGCACAGGTCTCCCAGGCATAAAGCCTTTAAGTCGGGGTAAGCCGTGCGGTCTCTGTGGGTAACTCCTCTGTTCCTGCCAGTGCCCAGTGTCTCCGTGACTCAGGTTCCACTATCCTGAGGCTCTCAAAGCAAACAGAGGGGACTCACTATTTGACTTGTCAGTTACTGATGGTTTGACTGTTTTTCTCCAGGAGTGCACCAGCGGGCAGGGCCAGCACCTCTGAGGGCCCATGTCAGGGTTCGGGCAGGGGCTTTGGGCTCTGTGCATGGTGGGGCCCCCTTCCTCCTTCCACGTGGTCTTTCTCCTGGGCCTTGGATGGCCCAGCCCACACCCCCTCCTCCTCTGCTCTGCCCTAGGGTTCTTACTCCTGTTTCTGCCTCAGGCTGGGTGTATGTGAAGTGGGGACTGGAGCGAGGAAAATGACAGACAGACTTTGTTATAAATGAGCCTCCTGCTACAAGAACTCCCTCTCAGTCCCCATTCTTTCTCTCTCTCTTTCCCCAGCTCCTGTCTCTCCTCTCCATCCCCGGCTGACATAGGTGAGGAGTTTAGGAATAATACAATCCAACCTCTGTCACTCACTCAGGCCACAGCTGTCCTGCTTTCAGGCTCCTTTGCCCACATGAGTCTTTGAACAGACTGAACATGACCCTTCCCTGCCCTCCCCCTCCGCACTCCCTCCAGGAGCCCTGAGCGGCAGGTTCACTGGCACACTGCTCCCCACACACCTGACCGCCTTGCCTTACCCTCTATCCTAGACCCCCTCCTGCCACCCCCTTTCCTCCCAGTTTTCTGTGTTCCGAATGCCTTCCTGCCCAGCCTGCAGCTTCTGCCCCAGCCCCAATGCCGTAGGAAGCACTTTGCTGGTCACCCAGCTCTTCAGCCCCCTGCTCTGGATGCCTAGAGCAAGCAGGCTGGCCCACGCCCCTGGCGGTCAGCTCCTACCGCTGCAGTGTCAGCCCCTGTTGCCCATCTGCCCCTCCGCAGCCATCTGGTGGACCTTAAAAGGACTACAGGACGGGTCTAAAACCTTCAGTCTTCCTGGTAGCTGGTGCCGTGTGCTTGCCACGTAACAATTTGGTGGTGAAGTAGCAAAAGGCCGGGAGGATGTCCCATGGACGGAAGATGACACCGCCTCCCAGCTGGGCCACCCTGGCCAGATACTGCCACTCCGGGGCGTATTGGAGGCTCACAGTTTTCTTTATTGATGTCTGTGCTTGTGGCTGGAGAGCCTCCTTTCCCAATGCAGCCCACGCAGAGCCTCAGCCTCCTGAGCAGGTACCAGCTTGTGCTGGGGGAAGAGGGAGGACGCTCAGAGCCCGTCCCCTGTCCCCTGTCCCCTGTCCCCTAGGGGGTTCTGCACAGGAGGCAGCTGCCCTCCACCTCATCCTGGCCAGGCACTCGGTCCACTGCCTTCCTGGAAGGCTCTCTGTGCACTTGACGGTTGCTTAAAATTCGACATTGCCAGTTTGAGTGCTGTTTCCCTATTGGTTTGTTTTCCTAAAGCATAATCTGGTGGGGACTTATGACAACTCACAGAGGGTCCAGCTGCAACCCTTCCCCCACCTCAGAGCCTTGACTCACTGCCGCTGTCCAGTTTCATATCAATCCCGTGCCTCATCCCGGACGGCGAGCATCAAACTGCTCCTTGACAGGCTGTGACACGCTCCAGGGCTGGGGAACATTGTCGGCTGTCAGGGAGGACTGGCTGAAGGGCCTGCTTCTCAGAATGTTTGCTGGGCTCTGGTGCGTCTTTTGGGGGGCTGTGGAGACCCCCCACTGGCTCCGGGCAGGTGTTATCTGCATCACTGTCCTTTAGCAGAGGCTGGTCCTGGCGGGAGTGGGAGGAATGCAGAGCCTTCTGGGAAAAGCACAATTGACAACTGTCTTTCTGGGGTGGCCCAGTATGTGCCTGTCCTGCGCAGGATGTCTGAGAGCAGGATCTGGCCCTGGTGGTACCTCACCCCCTCGGGAGGGCACAGAAGGGATGCTAATTCTTGTGGTTTGTAGCCCTTGCAGCATACAAAGCATTCCTGACACTTTATTCTCTGTGTGTCCGCTTGAAGGCCTAGCATCCTGCTAAACCCAGGATATATCTACAAAGAAGGATCCATGACACTGCTAGTATTTTTTTCAGTTTTACTATGGACCAGGTTTTAAAACTGCTTCACACTTGTCAACTCATTTATTTCTTACAAAAAAAATGATGCAGGCACTGTGTTGTGCCCATTTTATAGATGAGAAAGTAGAAGCACAGAAAGGTTAACCAGCTGAGAAGATGCAGGACCGGGGATGGAACTCAGGCAGACTGGCTCCTGTATCTCCTACGGTCAGAGATTCCGGGCAGCCAGCATGAATGGAGGGCCTGTGTTGTGCTTAGTCCCAGTTCAGCTGCTAGGGAGTAGAGCTGGATCCCGAGTAAAACTTATGTCCCAGCAGTTCTTGCCCTGCCTGCTTTGTAGAGTTGTCATGAAGTTCAAATGAGCCAATAGATGATCAAGTACTTGGAAAAGCATACCATTATTATGCAAACGCAAGGTGCTTTATGAACAGCTTGCCCCTTCACCACGTTCTGGGATGACAGATTTGACGTTTTAATTAATCTGAAGGCAAACCTGTCAGCTGCAGGCCGAGAACACAGGCCCGATCCGCCTTGCGGAGCATCTCTGTCTCCCGGTGCCTTTGGGCGGCTTTGCTTCTTCCCTCGCTACACTCCTGAGCCCTGGTTTGTGGAGAATTTTGCCCACATGTATCTGTCTTAGTTAAACAGTGAGATGGCCTTAGAGAACCACAGAGGGGACCAGACTTGGAGACCACTGCCCATGCTGCTGAAGGTATATCTATCCGGGGCCTGCCCTCTCTTTGCTTTAGTAACTCTCTGTGGATTTGTCCTTCAGAGCTTTTTCTAAGCCCTTACAGACTCTACTTTAGATGTATTATTTATATATTATAGGTTCTCTCCTTCCAACCAAGTCTGTCCACCCACAGGCTCTCAGCGAGAATCAACATGGAACTTCAGAATCAAAGCCGATGGGCAGAGAGAGTCTGGGTGGGATACAGAGACAGGACATTGGCAGGTGGCCTGTGCGGCCTCCGGGTCCTTCTCCTGGCAGCTCTCCTGGGACACACATTGGAATGCCCGCAGCAGCGAGGAACACACTTCACTGGGATGCCCACCCCATCAGGTCCTCTCTCTGGGCCCAGATGGAGGCAGAGCACATGTAGAGTTGGTCTCCTGACTTTCTCAAAGGCCCACAATTTCCCCGAGTTCACCCTGGATTTAGCTTGAGTAAGAAAGGCGAAATAACCAGTAGGACCCACAAACCTTATCTTAGAAACACATCTCTCTTTAATGGGAAAGGGGTCTGGTTGGCCGAATTAGTGCTTGAATATCCTTGACTTGGTTACCTTGACTTGAGTCTGATCGGTTCTCACGGAGTTTCAGATTCCCATACCTTTCTCTGCTTCACTCCCAGGAGCAGTCATGGTTTTTTAACTTAGGGTTGTTGCTCTCCAATCCTGCCCTCACCTGCCTTTCTTTGGATTTATCACACCTGCTTGTCAATCTTTTCATTGATGTCCAGAAACCCACTTCACTTTGCTAGAGATACCAGTGACACAGTATGAATCAGCTGGGTGACCTTAACACAATAAACTCGCTCTATGTGTGATCAAAGCTTCACGCTCACACACTCATGGTCTAAATTCCAAAAGCTCAGAGGAAATCCATGAGGTCACAGCCACATTTCATCTGTTTTAAAAAAGCACCTTTATTTTCTGTTTTTTATTTTTCTTTCCAGCCCTTGGGGGATGTAAGCAAAGGCCCCAAATAAATAGAAATCTATAATAATAAAAGCATAATATGCAAATTGACTGAATGGTAGAACGACCATCCGGATGACCTTCCGGACAAAGCCAGGGCTGCGAGGGCCTACTCTTGCACGAATTTTGTGCACAGGGCCTCTAGTCTTATAATGAAATGGATAAATGACTTTTTAAAATATATATATTTTATTGATTTTTTTACAGAGAGGAAGGTAGAGGGATAGAGAGCTAGAAACATCAATGAGAGAGAAACATCGATCAGCTGCCTCCTGCACACCCCCTACTGGGGATGTGCCCACTACCAAGGTACATGCTGTTGACTGGAATCGAACCTGGGACCCTTCAGTCCGCAGGTCAACGCTCTATCCACTGAGCCAAACCAGTTAGGGTGGATAAATGTCTTTTAATGCTTATAATAAAAGATCTTAGGATGGAGTCGTGACTACAAGTTGAGCACCTTCCATGTGCCAGACTCTGCTGGACACGTTATGAACTTCATCTCATTCAATAACACAAAATTGGTCAGCAGGAGATTGTACGATTGGGAAGCCTAAGCATCAGGAGTCAGTCCTCTGAGTAAAATGACTGTGCTGAGTTTGCTGGGGGGACCATCAACTCCTCCAGAAAATAACGTTTGTCACCTACTGAATGGGGCTGGCACTCTCACACAGATCCTGGCACATATCAGCAACAGAACAAGTAGTGAGAAAGGATCCACACATGTGCCCCACGTCCACATTCAGCCCCACAGCGACTCCGGGCAGCAAGCATGAATGGAGAGCTGGTGAGGTGCTTAGTCCTGAGCTGCTAGGGAGGTAGAGCTGGATCCAGAGTAAAACCTAAGTCCTGGTCCCTCCCTTAAGGACTTTGTAGATGTAGGTGAAACACTAGAAATACACATAAACTCTTAGAAGTAGCCAATGATAGGCACAGATTAATAAACGATACAAAATGCTCTAGAACAGTGGTTCTCAACCTTCCTAATGCCACGACAGTTCCTCATGTTGTGGTGACCCCCAACCATAAAATTATTTTCGTTGCTACTTCATAACTGTAATGTTGCTACTGTTATGAATCGTAATGTAAATATCTGATATACAGGATGTATTTTCATTGTTCGCGACCCACAGGTTGAGAACCGCTGCTCTAGAATATGGAATATTTAGGAATCTGAATATCAGAATGGATCAAGCTGGCTGCATTTCAAGTGAAGCATTTGTCAATGTTTCTAGCACTATGCTGAGTGCTTGTGGGAATAAGCAACATTGTGACAGGAGGCCCTTCTACAAGAATTCACATCTAGTAAGAGAGACCACATGCACACCTGCCATAAGTTGCACTCAGCAGTGGGAGAACTGGGGTGGCGACCCAGCCTGTTGGGCCATTAGGACACTGCTTCGGGGTGATGTCCCTTTAAATTCTTCCTCGGCTCTGTTTCTGTTCTAGCTCCTTGGCTGGCAGGATATGCCCCTCTCGAGCACAACTGGAGAGTTCATGGGAGGAAGGGGCTCTCAGATGCCACCTGCCCCATTTAGCAGCGACCCAGGGTGGCTGATGAGCTCCGCAGCTCATCCTTAATTAGGAAAGCCGCTAAAAACGCCCCCAGAGAGCCCTGCCCAGGCTGCGAAGCTGCCTGTGTGCTAATGGCGAGTCGCGTGGGTTGATTGATACTTGTTTTGTGATTCCTTCCGTCAGCTTTCTCTGGTCCGGCCATCTGTTTTCGACCCAACAGGAGGCATGCTGGCTCCTGTTCTTGCCTGATTTGCAGTGGATATGACTTTGTGGTGGGTCGGGGGCTTGAACTGGGGCTTGGCAGTGAGGGTGCCTTTGGCAAAGACTCATCCCTGAGAGAATGCAGCTGTCATGGGCTGGAAAGACTTCTTGGGCTTTGAGTTATATTGTCTGAGATTCAGAGCTGAAGTAGCAGAAGCTCATGGGAACCCCGGGGATGCTTCCAGAGCTTTTGTGAGAAAGCTCGCCTGCCTTCCTAAGTCCACTCACTACCCTTTCCACCTGGACAAAGTTCACACCCAATTCTTCTGAGTCAAACACCTTTCTCCCTTGGCAATAATCTTATATAGAACATTAAACCTGGGAGGGAAACAAGAAAGTAAGGGATCGCCCCTGCATTCAGAGAGCTTACAGTCTTAGCTAGAGAAACACACACACACACACACACACACACACACACACACACACACACACTGCATTTATCTATTAAAAAATCTGAGGAAAATGAAGGAGAGTTTATGGTGAAATAAAGGTTTAAATTATGTTAACAATAGTAGTCCCAAGAAATGAAGAGTTCAAAATGGTCCATAGAATTAAAATCATCAAGAAAGATTTTGGAGGGAGGCGACTCATGATGTGAGCCTTACTGCCTGAGTAATATTTGAATAAATGAAGCAACAAGGAAGGAGTGGAGACAATATGCATTCAATACATGCATACATATGTATGCTATGTGTATGGACTAAACTTGGCTTTCGAATAACTGTCTGCATGCAAAGGAAAGTCGAGCCAGAAAGATGCTAACTTGCTAAATTATCTCTTCAGCACCAGTGTGAGCATGTTGCTGGGATCTGCACGGGAGGAGGACTCTGCAAAAAGAACTCCTTTGTGCTGGGCAGATCCAGGTGGGTCAGCTGGCCAGGAGGAGCTGGGCCGGCTGCTGAGCCTGGGGCTGGGAGGGTGGCTGGGCAGGAGCGGCCCAGCGCCTGTGGTCACCAGCAGGCCAAGCTCTGGCTCCATTCTGTGGGATCTGATGGACACACAGGTAGGAGTCCTGTTCATCAAATGTCTGGGATGGCCGGCAACGGCGTAACCCAGCAAGGATTTATGTAGAAGCAGCAAGCGGCTCCACGGGCTCAAGAGAACTGAGGGCACCACGGTCCCAGGTGTACTGGGATGTGTCACGTCACTGGTGGTGGTGGGAAGAAGGATGCTGACTAGGGAAAGAGGCAGAAGTGTGGCCAAGGGCAGCGAAAGGGTTGGGAATGACCTGGGCCAGTGGTCGGCAAACTCATTAGTCAACAGAGCCAAATATCAACAGTACAATGATTGAAATTTCTTTTGAGAGCCAAATTTTTTAAACTTAAACTATATAGGTAGGTACATTGTTATTAACTTAATTAGGGTACTCCTAAGGCAGTGATGGCGAACCTATGACACGTGTGTCAGAGGTGACACGCGAACTCATTTTTTTGGTTGATTTTTCTTTGTTAAATGACATTTAAATATATAAAATAATTATCAAAAATATAAATCTTTGTTTTACTATGGTTGCAAATATCAAAAAATTTCTATATGTGACACGGCACCAGAGTTAAGTTAGGGTTTTTCAAAATGCTGACACACTGAGCTCAAAAGGTTCACCATCACTGTCCTAAGGCTTAGGAAGAGCCACACTCAAGGGGCCAAAGAGCCGCATGTGGCTCTCGAGCCGCAGTTTGCCGACCACGGACTAGGCCAAGGAAGCTGTGGGTTCTCCTGGCACTTGGCACATGGACTCAGGGGGTAGAACAGGTTCCAGGGCATTCGGCTGGAGCTGAGGCCCTGGTTCCCTGCCTCTGTACAGCAAGAGCCTGCTGACTGGAATTGACAAGTGCTTCCTGTCCCTGGCAGTGCCAGGCAGAGAAGAGGATGCAGACAAGATGCGCATCAACTCTTCCTGAGGCTGCAGGGAGCTGGGGCCGGTCAAGCATGGAAGAGGCGTGGCCAACAGCAGATTTCTTAAAAGTTTTCCAGAAAGTAAACGATCCTAATTCACTCTGCAGGCCAGGAAAACGCCCAGTGAGGAAGTGTGAGAACTTATGAGTGTGGGGGTGTGATGCAGGGAGTGTGGCAGGAATCATCACTTCTGAATTTAGCTACTTAAACAAGCTAAGAATAGTAAAATAATTGCTAAGTAAGGTTCCAAGTCCAGTCCTTACAAGTCAAGAAAGAAAATAGCACTTCTATTATATTTTTGTTGGATTGTCTTTCCTTTGCTGAAGATTAAGTATTTATTTCATTTATGGTTGAAAAAGTATGTCAACTACTTTGTAAAAACCTACTATTAGTTAATTGGTAGTTAGCAAATTAACTACTAATTTGTTTTAAAATAAGAATATATATAATCTACATATCTATGCATAAGTCCATTCACATATATAGACACACGCATATGGTAAATGCATGTCACTTGGGGATTTAAATATGAGGCCCACCTGTCCCCAAGTGCTCTGGTCCTGCTTTGCCTTTGTTGTGTAAATGCCATGTTGTGAGTCTCTCTTCCTTTGCACTGTTGGACATTTCACATCAAACCCAGTATTTCACATTGAGGTTCAGTTTCCCTGGCCAACCTCTGCTCCAGAATTCCGCTTCTGAGGCTTTCTCAGTACGACATGGCCCTTGCCCGGTGTGGTTGCTCTGTTCACTCTTTAACTCCCCCAGTGGTGGCGGCCACCTCCTTCCTTCCTGGCCTGGGAGCAGCACTGATGTTCGCACTTGTGACGGTGGCTTCTACTAAAGTCTTGGAGCTGACAGAAGCTGGCCACAGCCCCGCCCAGCATAGCACACAAGCCCAGGTATTCCACACCTTTTACAAAAGCCCTTTGGCCATTCCTGCCACTTTTCTGCCACCTACCTCCTCGCTATGGCTTCTTCAGGTATGTGCCCTGCTGGCCGGGCTCTCAGCCCCAAATCAGGTTCATCCTAGTTTATCAAACAGAGCAAGTTTTCTAGCTTTGTTCCAACCTTTCTTTATCCAACCTGGCCTGAGTAAGCCCTGTCCTTTATTAACAAAGCTACTAAACTCATGTTTTAAATATTAGAATAATCTACCCTATCTCCAACTTTAGTATCACAAAGAACTGGTATAAACTTTGAGACAGCACTTTTCTTCACTTTTCTTTTCTTACAACTATGTCGAAATTTTAAACCAAGCTCCCTTTCTAGCCCATAATGCCTGCACACATGGGGGCAGAGAAGGATGTGGTTCTCTTTGATCTGGCCATTCCTCAGGGGGGCATGTTTTGTTTTTGTTTATTACCCCCTTTAAAAATTTTTATTTTTATTGATTTTATTTTGGTGACATTGGTTAATAAAATTATATAAGGTTCAGGTGTATGATTCTATAACACATCATCTGTATGTTGTATTGTGTGTTCACCACCCCAAATCAAGTCCCCTTCCAGCTCCATTTATCCCCCCTTTACCCTCTTCTACCTCCCCCAACCACCGTTCCCTCTGGAAATCACCTGAATGTTGTGTGTCTATGAGTTTCTTTTTGTTTTGTTTTGCTTAATTTTGCTTAATCCCTTCATCTTTTTCACCCAGCCCCCCAACTTCACTCCCCTCTGACAGCTGTCAGTCTGTTCTCTGTATCTATGAGTCTATTTCTATTTCACTTGTTAGTTTACTTTGTTCATTAGATTCCACATATAAGTGAAATCACATGGTACTTTTCTTTCTCTGACTGGCTTATTTCACTTAGCATAACACTCTCCAGGTCCATCCATGCTGTCGCAAAAGATAAGATTTCCTTCTTTTTTATGGACAATATCCCATTGTGTAAATTTAGCACAGCTTTTTTATCCACTCATCTACTGTGATGAACACTTGGGCTGCTTCCAAATCTTGGCTACTGCAAATAACACTTCAGTGAACATAGGGGGGCATATAGTCTTTTGAATTGTGTTTCAGGTTTCTTTGGCTATATTCCCAGAAGTGGAATTGCTGGGTCATAAGGCAGTTCCATTTTTATTTTTTTTTGCGATAACTCCATACTGCTTTCCATAGTGGTTGCACCAATTTGCATTCCCACCAACAGTGTACAAGGATTCCCTTTTCTCCATATCCTCACCAACACTTACTGTTTGTTGATTTATTGATGATAGCCTTTCTGACAGGTGTAAGGTGATACCTCATTGTGGTTTTAATTTGCATTTCTTCAATGATTAGTGATGTTGAGCATCTTCTCATCTGTATGTCCTCTTTAGAAAAGTGTGTATTCAGGTCCTTTGCCCATTTTTTAAATTGGATTGTTTGTGGGATATTTTTGTATTGAATTGTATAAGTTCTTTATAAATTTTGGATATTAAACTCTTATCATATATATTATTGGGAAATATGTTCTCCCATACAGTGGGTTGTCTTTTCATTTTGTTGATTGTTTTCTTTGCTGTGCAAAAACTTTTTAGTTTTATGTAGTCCCATTTGTTTCTTTTTCTTTTGTTCTCTTGTCTGAGGAGATATATCAGAAAAAATTTTGCTATGAAAAATATCTGAGATTTTACTGTCTATGTTTTCTTCTAGGATTTTTATTGCTTTGAGATTTACATTTAAGTTATTAATCCATTTTAAGTTTATTCTTGTGTATGGTGTAAGAAGGTGGTCTAGTTTCATTTTTTTTGCACGTATCTGTCAAATTTTCCCAACATAATTTATTGAATGGACTATCTTTACCCCATTGTATGTTCTTGCCTCCTTTGTCAAATATTAATTGAACATTACTTGTCCATAATGGGTTTGTTTCTGCACTCTCTATTCTGTTCCACTGATCTATGTCTGTTTGTATGCCAGTACCATACTGTTTTCATTACTAAGACCTTGTAGTATAGTTTGATATCAGGTAGCATGATTCCTACAACTTTGCTCTTCTTTCTCAAGATTTCTGTGGCTATTCAGGATCTTTTGTGGTTCCATATACATTTTTGGAATGTTTGTTCTAGTTCTGTGAAATATACCATTGGTATCTTGTTTGGAGTTGTGTTGAATCTATAGATTGCTTTGGGTAGTAGACATTTTAATGATGTTAATTCTTCCAATCTCTGAACACACTATAGGCTTCCACTTACTTGTATCTTCTTCAATTTCTTTAGTGTCTTATAAATTTTCCAAGTACAGGTCTTTTATATCCTTGGTTAAACTTATTCCTAGGTATTTTATTTTTTGATGCAATTGTTGTTTCATCCCTTGGGACTTTTTGTCACATGGGATAATTTTATCATCATTTGAGTTGTGATATTCTCTTATTTGCAGCCATAAGCACACAGCAGATTCACCAACTCCCACCATTTTCCATGGGGAGTCTCCTCAGTCCTTGGTTGTCACCTTATCAGTCTGGGGTGGAGCTTGCTGACACCACACCAGCCAGGGAGCCATGAGGTGTGCTGATGCAGCTGGAGAGAGGACAGTGCACAACCTCAGATCTCAACAACACCCCACAGGTTGCCAAAGCCAATTTAGTCTCTTCAATAGAATAGTCTTCTATCTCTTCCCATCCTAGTAAAGCTGTATCATCTCTTAATTGAACCATTACAACTACATCCCTAACTGGTTCTCCTACTAGTCTTGCCCCAGCTACGCTTTGCTGTTTTCATTGCCATGAAAGTGAACTAAGATCAATGTTGCACCACGGTCCATCTCTGCTTAATAGCTCCCCACTGTATACAGGATAAGATTCAAGCCTCTTTGCAGGCTAAGAGGATTGCCATGACTGGTTCCAGGTCTCATTTTCTGTCTCATATCCCCAAAGACAATGCCTTCCCCATTTTTGCTCTAATAACACCAGACTTGACTGCACACCCTTTGCTGCCTCAAGCCTCTACACTTTCCTACACAACTTTCTGTGTCTAGAATGCTGTTTCCTCCTTCTTCACCTGGATGATAGTAATGACCCTTTGAGACTTAGCTCAGGCCTCATCTCCTCCTAGAAGATCTCTGAACCTCCAGGGAGTCCCATCTTCTGGGCTCCCATAGCACCATGTGCATATCTAGAGCACAGCATTTACCTCATTATATTAAACATTTCTGTTCCAGTCAGCCCCCCCCCACTAGATTCTAAGCTCCTTAAATAGGGTTTATTTAACTGGTGCTTATTCATCTCTGTGCATTCAGAACCTGACATTGTACCTGGAGCATTGTAGGTCCTCAATGAATATGAATGTATTGGAAATTTTGAATCAAGCACACACAAATACTTAACATGAAGCAACAATTGCATCAAAAAATAAAATACCTAGGAATAAATTTAACCAAGGATATAAAAGACCTGTACTTGGAAATGCCAAATGCTCTGGGCACTTTTTCCTTCTGCTCTGCCATCCTCGGCACAAGAGTTTGCCCTTGCCAAGCTGCCCTCATGGCCAGGCACTACATTCAGACCTGAAGATGTCCAAGGACAAAAATTGGTTTCCTTCGTTCTGTCTCTTTTTCAAAGAAAGAAAACTTTCCCCAGAAGCCCCTAACGAACATCCCCTTGTCTCTTGCTGGACAGAATTAATATGACCATAGCTCAACCACTGGCAAGGGGAATAGGACCACATCATTAGCTTAGACCAATCAAGACAACCCCTTGGATTGGGAGAATGTGACAAAGCTGTTCTCATGGGAAGCACATAGAAGGAGAATAGGAAATCTCACTCATTCCGACTTCTGTTGGGAAGAAGAAAAGAAGACATCTAATATTGGGTAGACATCTAATATTATGGTCAAGGCAAGTAGGGATGTATTATGCAATGGAGAAACAGGTAGGTCCCTTAGCTCCAGAAGGTACCGTCCTAAAAGGCATAGTTCTAGGGACCCACAGAACTTCCCTCTGAGATCAAAAGGAGTGGAGGGACAAGCACTGGTGAGTTGAGCTGGAGAGAAGCACTCAAGCTTGCCCAGATGTGAGTAAAATGAAACTGGATGTGTTTTCCAGGGTTTGTATCACAGTGAGCATAAGCAGGGAAGTGCATTTCCCTGCAGTGTCCGATGGAATTCCAACAGGAAGGAGGTCATTTGTTAGTCCAGAGTTTGTCAAGTCCTTGGGTTCCATCACCCCAGGGCTTACAGTGGAATGCAGAAGAATGTTCCAGGCTGCTGGAGCCCTATGGCAACACTTTATGTGTTATGCAGTTCACTTCCCAAGTCTCACTTGTGCTTCTTGATGGAGAAACACCTCAGCCATTCTCCCCCTCCTCCAGGTGAGGATACGACTCTTAGAAAGAAGCAGGAGACATAGCTAAGGTCACACAGCTGACAGATGCTGGAGCAAGAATTAGATTCAGGATTTCCGGTGCACTTCTCTGTTGCTTCAACTCACAGTATGACCACCCCAGAACTCAGAGAAGTGCCAGAAGTGGGTTTATTCACAAGGGAGAGAAAAGGACTAAATGAGAACCAAGCTCAGAAATGGAGAGAGAAGGTAGCTGAGATCCCACCTTAGCTGACTGTCCCCACTCCATCCACACAACCTGGTCTGTCTACTTCCTGGTGTTCTGAGAGTTGAACATGTTCACTAGAGAGAAGAGCCTGCATGCACCCAACCACAGGGGTGAATTCAGAGCTGCCCCTATCTTCGTGGTCCTTCCTAAAGACTTTCACACTTTAGTCTCCTCTCCTTTCCTCCAAAGAAGAACAAAGTGAACACAGCTCTGACGTGTCTCTCCCAGCATTCACCCCTGGGCTGCTCCCCCACCACATTGCTTCTCTCTTTATCCCTTCACTCCAAACACTTTCAAAGTTAATTTCAAAGAGCTGGGAACACTTGATAGTTTTAATTAATCCTATGCCTGGGGAAATATGATTTTGTGCATCTGAGGCCTCTCGTCTTTTCTGGATAGATAGCTTGTTCTGGTTAATGCCAGCATTTCCAATTTAGCTGTAATTATGCCAGTGACTCGTTTGTTTGTTTGCTTCTTTAATACCTAAAAGAGGAGCTAATGCTGATGTGTGTGGCCTCAGGAAGAGCTTTCTAGTTTTCCTAATAGTGCTTCCTAGTTAAGCAGCACTTTAGGCCTTTCATGGTGCTCTTGCCTCCACATCTCCATCAACCCTGTGAGGCAGGGAGGGAAGGTGCTGCCCTCACATAGAAAGGGAGAAACTGAGGCCAAGATAGGTCTGTGGTTTGTGACCACTCACACAATTAGGGGGAGTGAGATGCAAACCAAGCTGACTGAATTATAGACAAAGATTCTTTTTAAAGAATTATTTTAAAGACATGTTTTATTGATTTTAGAGAGAGAGAACTCATTTTTCTTCTGGGAGAATTCCAGTGAAATAATGTGGCCCTTTGCTAGGGTTATTAGCTGAACAGGGCCCTCATAGTCACTGTTAAGCTGAGAGGTCTTGCTATTTGGGAAATATTCATTGCTGCCACACTGAGATTTTGAAGTTCAAAATGATAAGGTGCTAGACCTGTGTCCCAATTCCCCATGACCTTACCTGGTCTTCCCCAGATCAGCCAGGTCCATTACACAGCAAAAAGCACCAAGTATTTTGCTAAAATATAAGATATTCTTAGAGTGCAATAAACACCAATAAGTAAGTCATAGATAAATAACTCTGTATTCTTGCCCAGGATCCCGAAATAAGTTATCTTTTATAATAGTTCTATTCAATTATTGTATGAGCTAGGTCTCTTTTGGTTTAAAATGGTGGAATTCTAATACAAACTGGTTTCATCATAACAGAAAAGTCCAGTTCTAAGTCTGGTATCAGATGTGACTGGATGCAGGAGCTCAATGTCGCCATGGTTTAATCTCTTGGCTCCCTTTATCACTGACTGCCTCCCTTCTCAGGTGGGCTCTCCTCTTGTGGTTGAAAGATGACTGCATTGACTTCAGTCAACTTCAAAGTTTTGAGAATAAAGAAAGGCTTTTCCCAGTGGCTCCCACAGAAGCCCTGAGAATTCCTCTGGTTGGCTTCGTAGTTATATGGTCTTTCTGTTCCAATCTATACATTTTACAAATTGATGGCAACCATTACGACCAGTGACCGCTCAACTGGTCAACTGGTCACTATGATGTGCACTAACCACCAGGGGGCAGGCACTCAATGCAGGAGCTGCCCCCTCGTGGTCAGTGTGCTCCCACAGCGGGAGTGCCACACAGCCAGAACCTGGACTCATGGCTGGCGAATGCAGCTGCAGCGCCAGGAGCCTCTCCTGCCTCCTTGGCAGCGCTACCTAACAGCAGGTGCAGCAGGGCAGGGATGAGTGGGAGCCGCGTGGTGCCTGGCCTCTCTCGGGCTCCTCCTCAGCCACCTGCCACTTCACACACTGCTACATCCCTCGGGGGATGTCAGACTGCAGGTTTTGGCTGGATCCCCACAAGCTAGGCCGAAAACAGCAGTCTGACATTCCCTGAAGAGTCCCGGATTACCAGACTGAGGGAGACCACCGGTGCATGAACCCATGCGCTGGACCTCTAGTCTATGATAAGCTGATTGGTCATGCCAAGGTCATGTGCTTCACATCTGGTGCTGGTGATGAACTCAACCTCACCCAATACCTAAAAAAGGAAAAAGGATCCCCCAGGAAAAATCAGAATAAAATAATTAATGGAGGAAGAATGGATGCTGGGAAGAGCTCCCTGTCCCCTCAAAATAAAAGTATATATCACTTTCCTTTTCTCATTTTTACTTTTAAGCTAGAGTGACCAGAATGACTACAGGCATACCTCATTTTATTGCACATCACTTTATAGCATTTCATCGATGTTACGTTTTTTACAAATTGATGGCAAGATCCTCCATTAGCAAAAAGATTACTACACGCTTTATTGTAATACTTTCTTTATTGCAGTGGTCTGGAACTGAACCTACAATATCTCAGAGGTATGCCTGTATGCTCATCTCCCTTAAAAGCAGAGGAAGCAAATTTTTTTCTGATTCAGTTCTCAGCCCGCAGCTGAGTTTTAGATACCTGATATTAGTGTCCTGCTTGGATTCTTCCTACAGAATCTTTTTAAACTGAACTTCCACTTTCTACAGCTCTGGGATTAGGGACTCTAAATTTTTCAGTTAAAATAGCGTTCCCCCCTACCTCTAAAACTCTCATTAACCTATCATTTAGACTCTTACTCCCCCACCATGTACCCCACTCTAAGCATCACTAACTGCAGCTTTGACTCTTCCCTCCTGCCCCACTTGCTTCTGCTTTTATTTTTTTCTTTCCCTTTTTTCTTTATTGCCCCATGCATGTCAGCTCTCTTGGAAATATAGAGGCAGCCTGGGGCAATTAGAATAGGTCTTTTTCAGCTTGTCTACACGCCTCACTCTGCTGGAATAGAAACTAAACAGACTGTCACCCACTGAGCCAATAGAAAGAAAGAGCATACATGCAATTATTATTGGAGCGGTGCCAACTACTTCAACTAAAATAGTGTGAGTCTCAATCTTCTCTCCTTATGGAATCAGAAAATCATAAGCATGTTTAAGACTTCCTGGGAGATGATGCCACTTTCCTTGCTTGTCCATTTTGTTGGTTTGATCAGTGGCTGGATTATAGGGGCACCAGGATCCTAAGAGATATACTCTAATGAAGACAGCCTTCCGAAGCTGTAGGCTTTTAATAAGCAGGGAGATAAGAGTCCTCTTACTTATTTACTCAAACACTCAATTAAACATCTAAAATTTACTCACCCAAAGTGTTTTTTCTCATTATTTTCTCCCCGATTCAGGAGATCCTTTGGTATTAGGGAGGGTGTCGTTGTGCATTTGGTTGGAGAACATTTTGAATGAAGCATATTGATATTATAGGTGGGAAAGGACAAGAGTGGTGCATCCACAGGTCCTGTTGAGGCCTTCAGGCAGAGCTCAGGGGCCTCGTATGCCAGTGCTGCTCTGCATGCAGGTTGGCCATACTAGAGGGCATGGGCTCGGTGCTTGTACTATTTTCCTTGGCAAGAGGGATTGTAAATTTCCTCATGGCAGCATCTTCTTCATTTTATTATTCCCCCAAAGGACAGCATACACATTCAGAGTTCAGTGAATATTGATTGATGAATAAATAACTTACTAAATGCATGAAAGAACAAATAAATAAATGAATGAATAAAGAGAGCAGTTGTAAGAGCCTGGTCAGTGTGATAACTCACTGAGGCCAGTCTGACTTCTGCTTCATTGATTGCTTATACATGAGGGACCTAAAGATACTATGCACCTTGATAGTTTCAGGACACTTACACTTGCTGTGGTAGGACATGCCTTAGCCAATCAAATTCCTTATGTGAGTCCTGAGTGGGGTGGGGGAAATACACCTACTAAGAAGGTCTCCTAGTAGCTAACTGGACTCAAAGTAAAACAAATTAAAAAACACAGCCTACCAGCCATTTCTGCACAGGGGCCTCTCTGGCATACTGCAGTTGGCAGAGTAGTTTTTGTGCTCACCTGCCCACCTCTGCACCACTAAGCTGCCTACCTGCACTGTGTTTCCGCATCTGTGCCAGCCCTCATAAAGGAACTCCTGGATTCTTATAGGACTGAGGCTTTCCCCATCCAATCAGAGCTGCACATCTGACCAATCAGAGCAGCTCGATTCTGACCAATCAAGGACCAGAGGTTGGGACTTCTGTTTGCGCATATAAGCCAGCTCTCCTTTGGTCCTGGGAATGCACTTTCCACTGAAGGCTGAAGATTGCGTTTTCCTAGCTGGAGCTGAAACACCGAAGACATCTCACTGGAACAGAGCAGATCAGAACCAGACCATGGCAGAGTAGGACCATCACGGAGCTGAGCTACCCCCGCTAAAGAGGGGTCTGGCCCGGGGCAGTCCCATGGCTGTATTGTTTCATAGTTGGCTGTTAGTACCATTGAGCTGCTTGCTCTGGATAAAGTGTCCTTCTTCACCACACCCTGAACTAGGGATTCCTGTTGACATTTGAATTGGCACCAGGAACCATCAGTTGACACTTATTTTTCCTTAAAACTCGTTCTTTTATTTCAAGGGTCCTTTTAGGTGACTCTTCCAGCCTCCCAGGAGGACAGGAAACTAAGACCAGATGCCAGGACTCCCCTATATAATGGCTCTGCCCTGATTCAGGGGCACAGATGGCATGGCTGTTGTCAGCCAGGAGCTACTTCTGCTTTGTGAGAATCTCTTGGACCTATTTATGAGATGCCTGGTGGAAAGCTGGGAACGTCGTTCTGCATAGCCCACCCCTGATGGCACATTCAGGAGTGTGCCACTGACTGGGCTAACAAGGACCTTTGGAAAGGACACCGAATTGTTTTTAGCTGGAACCACACTGGAATCTGGCCCGAAGTCTCAGTTCTAAGACCCTGAGGGTTTTCCCTTTGACTCCTGCGGGGCCTTTTTTAGGGGTGGGTGCTGGGTCATGGGTGTCCCCTTTCTGGAAGAGCAAGAGGAAAAACGCCACCTCCTCTACTGCCCTCACTCTCTGTGATCTGAGCCTAATGACTGGATGTTGCTTATGAGAGGGTCTCGCCATGGCTCTTCCCTCTTACAATTCCTATAGGCAATTTGTCCTGACAAACATGTAGCAGCTGGGTAATGGGACATGAAAGCTTCAGGCGGTAGAACAGGAGGATGCTAATTGATAAATGTTGAATTAAACCAAGGACTCGGGCAAATCATCAGGAGGCATGGGACAATCAAAAGCTCCAGACCTGTCCCTGGCGATAGAATAGTGAAGGAGTGAGGTGTGGGGTGCAGATGGAGCACCAGAAATTATTCTAAAGTTGTACAGACCTACATCTGAATCCCGGCTTCATTTCTTAATAACGATATGACCTTAGACAACTTAATCAACTTCCTAGAGTGTGTTTCTTTATCTCAATATGAGGATGGTGCCTTCTTTTCAGAGCTGTTGTGAGAATTAACAGAAACAACCCTTCATTCATTCATTTGTTCATTCAGTAAAAAGCATAATCAGGGTTAGGAGAGTTCTGCCAGATATTAGGTTCTCAAAATTATATATTTGACCTTTCTTTAGACCTTGGTGTCCTCCCAGGAACCATGAAGGGTGATTGGTCTCTAAGGATTCCTCCAGCTCCAGGATTTAATAATACAGACATCATCTTCCCAGGGCGGTGAGAGTCTGGCCGTGGTAACCCAGGTTTCTGGCTGAGTGCAGTGCCATATGCCCGCTCCAGGTGCAGATCTGCCCCAGAAGCCAGCCTCCCCACGCCTGTGCCTGAGCTCTGCCATCGGCTGGCTTTGGGGAAAAGCACCCCAGTGCAGAGGTTTGGAGCCAGTTAGCATCAGCTGGCATTTATAAGCGACATTTAAAGGTCATCTCAATCCTCCTGCCAGGGAATCGGGGAGGTACAGCAGAGAATGTGGACTTGGGTTGAATCTAATGAGCTTGGGCAAGACGAAAGGAGGCTGAAAGCAGAGAGCAGTACGGGGTGGGGAGGGAGGGAGGAGGTGCAGGGAGGCTTTTCTTAGCATGACTCATTGGAGAAGTTCAGGGGTAGGTGATGCCTGGGAGGAGTAGGGAAGATCTGTTCAGCTCTATAGAGAGAGGGGTCTTCATTGGCTGCATCCCCACCAGTGTGGGCTTATTTAGGTCCTTCAGTTTGTGTCCTGTACAAAGTGTGGCCTGAACAAAAGGGTGGTGGAAAGTGCATAGAGAAAATACTGTAGGTCATGCCTTAGAAATTCTGTATCCTGCCCAAGGGACAAATCCACCATATGGTTAGAGAGGTTCATTAAACATATTTTCTGAACCAACAATTAGGACACATTATTATCATCTAGTCTGCCCAGACAACACTCTATCACACAATGGAGAAATGATGAACATCCTATTTGCAATCGAACCTGTCTTGGAACACAGGAGACACTTGGACCCATGTAAACAGATGACTGAGAATACAGTGTCGCTGTTCACAGTCAAGGGAGCCAGCGCTGCTGGTGGAAGCTGAAAGGCAGTGCACTGCAAGCGCTCTGGTGGTTAGTAGGATGGGTGATGAATGCTCTATTGCTAGCCCTGACAGCTGCTAACTGCCCATTAGCTTCTCCTTTCCTCCTTGTGTATAGTCCTAAAATGTGACCCAGCAGCGTGAACCCTTCACTAGCCTGCTTTCCATCCATACCCTGAAGATGACCCCAGGAGCTGCTTCTGCCCCACCATGTCTCATGAGATCCTGCCCAACTTGGGCTGGGCACACTCGACCTTAGGAAGGGCAGGCTGTCCAAAACCTATGCTGACTGCTGCTCCTGAGATGTGGGGCACGGTGGTGATGGGAGTGACCCCACTCTCTCCCAGGGGAAGCTTGCATCACATGGGTCTCTGCTGTAGGGGTGGCCATGAAAATTGACTTGCTTTCCATCTTTTGTACAAAGCCTACCCATTGTTAATCCATGGTATACCATGTAAACCTAGGCAGATGTTGATAGTAAGTCAAAAACTACTAATGCTTCCCAGCCTTCCCTCCCTCCTCAGTCTTCTGATGCTCAGCAGAGTGTCCAGGGAAGAGTTGGGGAATGCTCAGAAATGGATAGGTAGCCCGTTGGGTAGAAAGCCCCACTTGCCTTCAAGCTTTTCCCTCCCCTTCTCTACGACACACAAGGCTGCATAATTGCCATCTTTGAGGGCCATTTCTCTGCATCAGAAGGAATCCCCTGATAAAATGCACACTCCCCTGGGGAGGGTCTCAAGTGTATTGTGCTAAAGCATATTAAGATGCTGTCAGTTTTAGTGGGGGCATTTTAGTAGGGATTAACTTATCAGCCTTCTTCCAGATGTGACACCTAGTTGAGAGGGATTTAGATTTAGGAGAGGAGTTTGATGGTGGGAAACAGGAGAGATGGACAGGAAAGCCCTAAGAGGAGAGAATGGCTGCCTTGAGAGCCCAGCCCCAGGGGGCCCAACATGGTGCTGAAGATGATGCGGCCATGAGCCTGGGTTCTGACCAGTTAGGAGGAAGAACAGAGGGTGGGTGAAGCAGCTGCAGGGAGGGGCGTAGGGCCCAAATGCTGGGCTGGGTCACAGCTGTGCTGAGGGTGGGAGCCAGTCCAAAGGCCCATGGATGCCTCCTTTCTGGCATCTCAGGAACTGAGCCAGCAGCAGTTGACTGCAGTGGGGGTCCCCGGAGACAGCAAATGGTATTTCCAGTCCCCTGTGTCCCAACTTTTCCTGTGATCGGCCAGTTGCTTTGTGTGTCATTATTTTTATGGGCTGATTGTCAGAGGGACTTCAGTGGAACTTCTCTTTCATCTCCTAATGCCTCGCCCAATCCTCGCCTGTGTCCTCAGGGGAGAGTGTTTTCACAAAGGGAAGCAGAGGCTAGAGCAGCCGTGGGCAAACTACGGCCCACGGATCTGGCCATTTGAAATGAATAAAACTAAAAAAAAAAAAAAAAAAAAGACCGTACCCTTTTATGTAATGATGTTTACTTTGAATTTATATTAGTTCACACAAATACTCCATCCATGCTTTTGTTCTGGCCCTCCGGTCCAGTTTAAGAACCCATTGTGGCCCTCGAGTCAAAAAGTTTGCCCACCCCTGGGCTAGAGCCTCCTTGAGGGCTTTGGCGTCCAAATCTATGGCATCGGACTTTGGGGTGTCAACAGATCATCTGAGGCTGGAAACAATTGGGTCTGTGGAAAACCAGGGAGGAGAAGCCTATAGACCAAAGTTGAGGAAAAGAGGGACAGACGGGGAGTGGTGTTTATGGACCACTTACAATGTGCCCTTCATGCACATCTCATTCTCCCTGCCACGTGCTGGGTGACACAGTGCTCTACCCCAGTACTGCAGGTGACGATGGTCAGCGATGGGCATGTGACGATGGTCAGCGATGGGCACCGGATGCAAAGTCACGTCTGTCTGACTCCAGAGGGAAGGGAATACACTTGTTCTCTGTTCCTCTCGGTCCCAGGCCAGAGCCTGAGTGGCATCCCTGCTCATAGCTCTGAGCCAGGCCCCTTTCATCCTGAGGATTCCCCACTGAAGGTCTGATCTCTCTTTGGTGTGAGCTGGGGTCCTAGGACACCTTCATATTAAAAAGAAGTTTACTGTCCTAGCTGGTTTGGCTCAGTGGATAGAGTCTCTGCCTATGGACTGAAGGGTCCCGGGTTCGATTCCAGTCAAGGGCACATGCCCGGGTTGCCGGCTCAAGCCCCAGTGAGGGGCATGCATAAGGCCGCCAATCAATGATTATCTCTCATCATTGATGTTTCTATCTCTCTCTCTCCCTTTTCCTTTCTCTCTGAAATCAATAAAAATATATTAAAAAATAAATCAAAAGAAGTTTCCTTTGGGCTGCCACCTCAGTAGAGGAAATAAATGGGGAGGAAGGCAGAGCTCTGCCAGAGACAAGCCAACTGAGCCATAAGAACAGGATCACCTTCCCTCCACTGGCTGATGATGAACACCCAGATCCTCCTCCAGTCATTAGTGCGGCAAGCCCTGTCTGGTGACAGGTTAATTACACAGTTCCGGGTAATTAGAAAGTAAATATATGTTAAGAGGACACCACTGTCAGGATAAAAACTGTCTATTAGAAAGCCCTCTTGCATGGTAAACTCCACCTTTATCTTTTCAACCTGAAGAGATATTTTCGTTGCTGTTGCTTTGAGGAAAATCTCCCTGGCTCATCCCTCCAGCTACCACATACTTAGTTCAGGCTCTCGCCCACCTCCAGTGCCCCCTCCCCACCTCCCCCCCTGCCCCCTGAGTAATGCACCATGCTGGTCCCATCTGGAGCTTGGCTTCTATTCTGAGTAAATGTCTTTCATGTCAAAGCTGTTGCACATGAGGTTTACATCTCTAGTGTGGCCTGCAAAGGTTTGGGAGAACTTCCTGATTTCCTGGGGCTGCACGGGGTAGAAAAGTCCACTTGTTCTGCTGCTGCGGGGCTGTGTGGTCATGGGGGACTCTCCTGGCTTCTTTACTGGAAAGTGTGAATGCTGCCGGACTAGAATGGCCCCCTCGACGGCCAAGAGCCATGCTGTCCTTCATCCCTCATCCCTCAGATCAGTTCAGAGCTGGTCTCCACAGGGCTTACTTGTTCTCTCTCTCTCTCTCTCTCTCTCTCTCTCTCTCAGCCCCTGGGACCCAGGGCACTGACCTCTTAGGGAAAGATTCATGGTGTGACCTCAGGCAGTAGCTCTGCTCTCCTACATGACCCAGCCCATCAACCCTGCCTGAGTATTTTGAGCAACAACAATCATATAAATTTGATTTATTCTCTGCGATGTGTAATGAATGACCCCCAGAGGAAACTGGATTATCTTTGCACAGGTAACCCTTAACAGGGCTGTGCTCCAAGCAGTGACAATTTCTGTGTGGTTTTAAGTGATTTGGTTTGAGTTATTTTAGAGTCCAGGTTTAGACTTTGTCTAAAATGCCATTCCTAGTTTGCTACAGGATAGGAAATACTTAGTAAGTTCTGCTAAGTTTTCAAACCTCCTCATAAGCCAAGAATTGGAGACATGTATGCTTAACTCAAAGCCTGAGTTTTCAGCCATTTCTGCATCTTCAACCTCCTTCTCCTCCTGACAAGCAAAGGAGAGATCGGTGAGAAGCCAGGTGGTTATTGATCTCTATCTCCACTCTTCCTTGAATTCATTCATGTGTTTAACCAATGCTCCCTGAGTATCAGCTACATGTCAAGTGCTGGGCTAGGTGTTGGGTCTACAACTCTAAATTGACCAATCTGCAAGCTCAAGGGGCTGATGGACAGGATGGAGAGGAGGGTGGCGTGGCAGGAGGCATGGCAGGTGTATAGGGGTCACGCATATTGAAGGAGCAGAGATAAAGGGGCACCTGATATCGCCTTGTCTATGAGCGAGGTAGGGGTTGGGTTCTGGGACAGCTTAAATGAGGAGATGATATTTTCCCAGAGCCAATAATACTCCTGCATGAGGTCATGAGGGCCAGCAGAACCAGGCCTGGGACCCAGGCCTTCTGATCCATTGGTTTAGGCAACTGGCACCCGGAGCAATGTTGGACCCCAGCAGCTGCTGCATAACTGTCAGTCCAACCCGAGTCTGAACTCCATATCATAACTGCCAGTGTGGCTAGCAAGTGGCCAGAGCTCCCCTGAGGGCAGAACCCATGGCAGTGAGTGGGTGAGGAGCAGGCAGGGGGAGAGCCAGGGCACTGAGGTCTGCATGGTCAGGGAGTGTGTAGTGAACCTCGGTCAGCCTACAGGGCATGTGCTGGGGAAACTGGACAGTGATGTTTATTTTAGAGGCTATTCTCTGAGGCTTTCTGGTCAACCTCAGTCTGTAAACAGCCTGTACTCTTGCCCCAGGGAAGTGCCTGCTTTTGGAAATACACCTGCACACAGTGGTGTGGTGTGGCACGGGAGCAGGATGGAGACTGAGCTGGCCCAGTGTGTTAGCTATCCCCCTGCACAGATGGGATCTCACCTGGGGACCCTGCTGCCCCTCCTGCCATGAAAGAGGGTCAGCCCCCTGGGTCCCCTTCCCTTGGGCCTTGAGGTTTTGGAGTGAAGCCACATCTTTTCCATTCCCCACTGAGAAAGAACAAGGCTTCTCCTGTCAGGGACAGCACAGGGCTTCAGAGGCCCATTGTCTGGTCAGCAGCCCCATCCCTGTGGGCTTCTCCTCCCCAGTCTCACCTGCCTGATGCTGTCAGGGCCTTCCCACCGGGAAACAGATGCTCTCTTCTACAACCTGGCTTCCTGGTGACATCTACTGACATGGCATTCTCAGAGAAAACAGCAAAATGGATCCCCTGGGCCATGGAACATTGATTTCTTGTTTGGGCTCTTAGCTACACATCAACCACAGATGTGGCAGGTTTGATTAGCTTTCTCCAAAAGGGCGTTGAGGTGAGGGAGGGGAGTGCTCAGGCACAAAAGAATTGGGGAAACGAGGAAGAGTGGTGTTAATCCCTTAAATGATAGATCTGAAAGGGAAGTGGGAGGCAGGCATAGGAGGGATAGAGGGCCATGAGGATTTAGTGTGAAGCCACATCTTTTCCATTTCCCACTGAGAAAGAACAAGGATGATGGGCTCCTTCTACAGTCACATACCTGTCAAAACTCAGTGATGCCCACCCAGGTCCTAGAGCCCTTGTCCTCCATAAACCTTCACCCAGGAAAACCATTCAAGTGTATCTCTCTGGAGCTGCTTCCCAAACCCTGTTAGTCTCACACTCTGGCGGGGGTGTCAGCCAGGATTTTACTGATCCCCAACATTCAGAGTCCATCCTTTATAATTATCCAGGGCTGATCTTTCCTTTAATACAACACCCCATTTGAAAAGAGAAAATGTGACGACTAGGAAACACCCAAAGAAGCCTTCTACCCAATTAAAACTGTGCTGTCATTGGGCAGAGCCCCACCGGCTCTTCATCGAGAAAACCTGCACTACCTTGAAATGCAGGCTTGGCTCTGGCACTATAAATAAATCATTTTCACAAAAGAATAACATTTATATGATCACCAGGAATAGAAAAGGAAGCCCAGAAAATGCAAGATGCTGGTAGTAATGAGCAAGGCTATTTTCATTCTTATTCTGGGAACTTTTAATGCAGCAGCACACGGCCCAGCCCCCGAGCCAGACTCTATTTAAATGTACATATCTCTATGCGTGTATACATCTCACTCCCTGAATATATAGAGGTAGAAAGATAGATATTATCTCTTTAAAATATTAAAATAAATTACATCTTTGCCCAGAATACAGACATTAATTCTGTTTCCAGGAGATTTGTCAAACCAGTGGCCTGTGTTTGCATAACAAGCTCTTTGGTTACGCGGTGTGGAATATAAATTACTCTGTTGCCAGCTCTGGATGAAAATCACCAGATTTTTAGCAATGCCAAGTCCATTGATTAGGATGAGCTTTATGTATGTGTCCAGGTATTGTCTGCAGGTAGCTGGGCCACATGGAAGTGGCTGCAGGTACAGGGAAAGGAACATCCTGGAAAGACAGGGGATGGAAGACTTGGACTGAGGTTGGAAAGCTGTTCTTCCTCCATTTTGTAGAGAATAGGATTTCTTTACTTATTTAATTGCATTTCACACACACACACACACACACACACACACACACACACACACACACACCCCTTCTGATCTGAGTTTTGAATGGTTTGATGGAAATGTGGATTATTTCCTGTCAGATTTGGGACAACCATTTTAATGTATCTGATCTCCCTGAGATTTAAAGCATGGAAGGCTCAAAGCAGGCTCAGCAGTTGCCTCTAAGTGCTGTAAGTAAGGCTTCTAATTATAGTTAACATGGCTTGACTGCTTAGTATGTGCCAGACACATACTAGGAGCTTTAACTGCCTTATGTCATTCACTCTAACAATAAACCTGTTGCAGGCAGTGTATGGCTTTCCTTTTGAAGATCAAGAAACTAAGAGCCCTGGCTGCTGTTGCTCAGTAGTTAGAGTTAATCCATGCACCAAAGGGTCGCAGGTTCAATTCCAGGTCAAGGGCACATACCTTGGTTGCAGATTCAATCCCTGGCCCCAGTCAGGGCACATGCAGGAGGAGGCAACCAACCCATATGTCTTTCTCACATCAATGTTTCTCTCTCTCTCTCTCTCTCTCTCTCTCTCTCTTTCCTCCTCTCTTTATTCCTCCTTCCCTTCCTACCACTCTCTAAAAAGTCAATGGCAGGTGAGGATTAACAAAAAAATTTTTTTGAAGAAACTAAGAGATATAAGGGTTAGGAAAGTTGTCGAGGGACAAGAAGCTGCTGATCTGGGACTTGAACTCAGGTCTAACTGAGTCAGGAGTCCAGGCTTTTAGTGCTCACAACACTGAGCTCTTGTGATGCAAGAGGGAGCAGAAGGCTCCTTGTCTAGGAGGTGAACTCGAACAATAACTGGTGCCTGTCTGTTCCTGTGGGACTAAATGTGGCATTGGAGGAGAATCCCCAAACAAATTCACGTATTTAGTGTGGAGATTTGTAAAAGAACTAGAATGGTTTAGTCACTTCTTGCTGTCAAGTCTATATTGTGACTTCTTCAGTATTCATGAAATTTGGTGCAGAAAGGACCTCTGGTTGACTGGTCTACTTGCTCATTTTATACATGAGAACATTGAAGCCCAAGTGCCCAGGGTGAGGTGAGTCAGTGAGGGGCAGAGCCAGTTTTCTGGCTCCTTGACTAAAGTCCAGGAAGAGCTCCTTAGGCTGGCTTTGAAATGGAGGAGGACGGGGCTGGGACAAGTTTTTGAAGTCATGCTTAGGGATGCTGTGGTGTCTGGGCTGGACATGGCACAGTGGCCCAGACCTGACGGGGTGACCCAGCTTTGTAAATGATGCAATGAATCAACATAATTGGCATTTGGTTTGCTTACCCTGGTTGCTGGAATGCCAGCTCCATATGTGATTGTAAGATGCTTTGTTGCAATCATAGTATTTTTTCATGATCATTTATAGGTGTTTGGACACTTGCTATTATTTTTCCTTAGCATGAAAATTTGTCTCTGCTCTGTTTCCTTTGTGAAATGTTCAGTTCAGCAAGATTGAAGGCCAATGGCTAGAATCAAATTTAACTCAGATTTCAGCCATTCCTTTCCCAGTCTTGGTATTTCTCCCTCCAAATTACATTTATATTGGAAACATTTCTGCCCATAAGTTTCATGACAACACATAAAAGTTGTTTCTTGGTTGAGCAGACGCAAGAAAACTTCCTGGGTTTCTCTTCAATGCTCACTGCACCCTTTGTTCCATTGAGCCCAATTGTCCCTAAATAATAGCAATAGTAAAGCAATCAGAATATGCTCCTTTTATTTTCTCATTTAACAGCAGGACTATATTGAGCTGACACCATATGTGTCCAAATGGGTCTGGGGAATTTTCAAACAGATGTGTTTTAGAGGTTTTATGTTACTAACAAAGAACCTAGATTTTGGAATCTTTAACTGTGATTTGGCAGGGACTCCTAGTTGCCTCCTGGCCATTATACTTTCCTTCCTATAGAAAGAGAGCCCAATTTTTAATTGAAAACATCGCTTCCCAAGTAAAAGACTACATTTCCCAGAATCCCTTGTGACTCAGTAAGGCTTCCTGGCAAAGCTCTAGCTAGCCAATAAGATGTAAGGTGAAATCTAGTATGGGACTTTCAAGAAGTCTCTTAGAAAGTAGGGAGAGTGTCTTTCTTCTTCTCTTTGTGGTAGCTGTACCTCCAGCAGTCTTTTATGACCATGAGAATGAGCACATCTTAGCCGAGAGCTAGAAGGAGCCTGGTTCTCCATGACTATGGATCTGCTATAACAACCTTTGCCTGCTACCTCTAGATTTATTTTAATCAAAGATAAATTAACCTTTAGGATGAGACACCACTATTTTTCCAGTCTTTGTTAGCTTAAGATGGGCCTAATTCTGGGTTCAGTTATTGTCTTTATCTAGATACTCATCTCTGAGTTTCATTTCCCTTAATTGTAAGACTTACAGGTTTCCAGTTTTATTGTTTTCTAAATTTTTCTAAGAATTAAACATTTATTAGATGCCTAATAGATGTGCATCACATAGCACAGTTATTGCCATTTTCCCCCTTAATATTTTGAGGGTGTTTACATGTTCAAGTAGCTGGGTATAAAAGCCATATAACAGGCATATTTAGAGCAATCAAGGGACAGACTAATGGGTAGATGGACAAATTACAAATGCATAGTTATATTGCTCAATTCAGTTTGACAAAAGTTAAATAATTAATCAGGGTTTTAGTTTCTGTCTCATTGCAATGTTTTCAGCTATCTGTAGTATAAACTATACCTCTTTTTCAAAGTTGCCTTATTTACAACTGAAAAACAACAACACTTAGCTTTGCTCCAGTCAACCCTCTGATATAATTCTTAAAGACACACAGTATTCACTTGCTGACATATATCTGAATTTACATCTTCTCTGTTGGTTGACCTATTTTTTACCTGGATAAAAACCTGGGTAATTCCCTATTTCCAAGTCCTTCCTAATATGTTCTAAGTGACTTTCTGGTCAGAGCACCTTTTGGCTAAGCTTGTAGTTATTCCAACTAGAATATTACTGATTTTTTAATTTCTCTCCTAACACCCTTGCCCTTGTTCTACTAAATCTATTTAATATAGTATGCTTTTAATTCAGGCATACTAGCCATATATATATATATATATATATATATATATATATATATATATATATATATTCCATTTTATTATCTCATTTAATCTTTATAATAACCTCATTTATAAGGTTATTCTTATGTTAGACATGGGGAGACACAGCCTCAGAGGGTTTAGGTGTTTGTATAAGATCACACACATAGTTTCTCGTGGGGCTGGGACCAGAAACTCATCTCCAGATCCTAGGTGTTTGTTTGTTTTTTCACTGTGCACCACAATTCCCTCCCAAAATTTGAAAGCCACTTATGTAGGCTGCCCATCAATCATATCTCACATATCTATTGTGACTGATGCTGCCTTCTCTAGACAGAGTTTCACATATATTTTTGAGCATGAAGGATTTGTCACATTTCATATTTGAATAACATTTTTATACTTTCCAAAGTGCTTTCTTGTACATTATCTTATTTGATATTCACTGTAAGTCTGTAAGGTAGGTAAGGCAGGCATTTCTTTTTCCTCCACTCTCTGTATTAAGAAATGAGTGCCTGAATAATCTAAATGATGGATTCAAGATCACAGAAAAAATTAGTGACAAAATTGCGACTGTGTCCTCTGAGTGAGGAGCTGCATTTTCAAGGGGTGGACACTAAAGCCCAATTCTATGGTGAACACCAGGTCAGAATCTACACAAGTAATTAAGTGGCTCTCATACTCCTTTTGAAGCCGTATGAGAAAAGATAGAGCCTCCATATCCTTTTTTTTCTCTCCACTCCCCTTATCTAGATCATCAATCAGTTGCCTATTCAAACAGCAGCAATCTTCTAAGGAATATAGGAACATGAGTCAGTAGGGAAGGCCAGATGACTGTCAGTATGAAGCTGGCCCTGTCCAATGTTGAATAAGGCTAAGGATAATGAATACTACAGATTCACAGAGGAGTAAGGTGTTAGTGTGAGTCCCCCAGGCCCCAGGAAAGGCTTCATCTGGGGGTTTGAGGCTGGTTCGGCTCTCTGGTCCCTAGAGTTCATTAATACAGGGTCACAGAATGAGCCCTAGGGTACAGGTCAGTACACATAGGTTTGAGTGTCAGCCCACCACTTGCTTGCTTGGTGGCCTGAGTAAACGAATTGACCTGCTCAGATGGCAACTTCTAAATCTTTACCAGAAGAAGGTCGTGCCAGCTTTGAGGTGCCTGCATTAGTTTGCGAAGGCTGTCATCACAAGTGCCACAGCCCGGGTGGCTTAAAGAACACACATTCATTTTCATACAGTTCTGGAGGTTGGATGTCCAAGATCATGGTTGGCAGGTTGGATTCTCCCAAGGCCTCTCTCCTTGCTTTGTGAATGACCATTTCTTCTCTCTGTGCCTTTACATGATTTTCCCTCTATGTATATCTGTCTCCTAATCTACTCTTCTTATAAGAACACTTCTTATAAGTTATATTGGTTTAGGGCTCACCTACTGACCTCATTTTAACTTAATGTATAACTTAATATTAATTTAAAATATAACTTGATATTTATTTCTCCAAAATAGTCACATTCTATTCTGAGGTACTAGGGTTAGAACCTCAACACATAAAGTTTTGGGAGGGACACAATCCACTCATAATAGTGTCCAAACTCAGCTGGTCAGCAGAATTACTTAAGAGGCTTTACAAAATAAAAGTTTCTGAACCCCAAACCTACTGCTAAGAATCAGGGAGATGGAGCCAGGGATTTACCATTTTAATAATTCCCCAGGTGATAGGTATGCTTGGCTCTCCACAGGCCCTTCATCTTGAATGCTCTTTGTACTTAAGAATCAGGCAACCAGCCCTGGCTGGTTTGGCTTAGTGGATAGAGCATCAGCCTGTGGACTGAAGGGTCCTGGGTTCGATACTGATCAAGGGCACAAGCCTGAGTTGTGGGCTTGATCCCCAGTAGGCGGCATGCAGCAGGCAACCAATCAATGATTCTCTCTCATCATTGATGTTTCTATCTCTCTCTCCCTCTCCCTTCTTCTCTGAAATCAATAAAAACATATTTAAAAAAATTAGGCATCCAGAAGGGAAGGCATTCTTCTATGACAGCTGTCTTGATGAAGGGTGGGAAGGAGGGCACAGGCTGGGAAGGAGGATGTCCAAGGGGTGCCCCAAAGGGCTTCCAACTGCCTTTTTGTGCACAGAGAGACTGAGGCAGGGGTGGTGGCTTGTCAGCTTCTCTGCCAATCACCCCCAGGGCCACTACAGCCTAAATTTGATTTCTTTCAGCGTGGAGTGGCTAATGCCCCTGAATATTGCTGTGGTGAGAAATTCTGAGCTGGGACTAAGGCAAGGGATCCCAGAAAGGGCGAGGAGAGACATCAGCCTGAAAAAGCCAGAGATTCTTATTCGGAGAGTTTAGACTTGGCGACGAAAGCCAGGACTTGGCGGGTGAAGTACAGAATGTTAAAAAGAGCATGATCTCTGCAGGCAAATGGATCTGTTCAGATTTCATGTACTGGCACTTCCCTGCTGTGTGATGCAGGTGGCTCTCTTGGTGTTTCAGGGTTTTGATTTCTTCTTTAACACGTTAGGAAAAATAATGATAGAGGAGCAGGGTGCTTACTTGTAAATGCTTCTTCAGCACCTGGTAGAGGACCCTGGATAACCCATCACCATTTGCTCTTCTAAAACCAGGTTTCCTCCTCTTTGACTAGTTTGTGTCTCCGTGTTGATCACACAATTAAACTGAGAGAGAGAGAGAAAGAGAGACATTGGGGGTAGGGAGAGAGAAAAGGAGGCTGAGGAAAGAATACAGAGGAGGAAAAGGAGGAGGAGGAGCAAATGAGAGAAAAAAGCACACATCACAGCATTGCCATCCAGGCCTGTAAGACCCAGTGCTGCCTGACAGAGAGGGATGAGACTGAGCTGTGAGGGCCACAAGGTCATTTTCTGGAGGTTACCAAAGGTTTCTCCCACCGGCAGTACTCCCCACTTGTTATTAAAACCAGGAATGGCCCAGTAGTCTAATTTCTGCTTCTTTCTTGATATTACCTTTGACCCACCAATGATAACAGCTAATATTTGCATTTCCTGAATCAATTTTTTAAAACGAATGATTTATTTATAGAGTTAACTTGCAAAATAAAGAGCTGGGTAGAACTGTCATCTTTACTTTTTATACCAATCCTATTTTCCAGCTCAGAGGCTGCCCGGATGCCTTGCAAATGTGGGAATCTCAGTGGAATCCAAGGAAATTGGTAGGGAGACCAGGAAGGAAGCAGATTGCCAAGTTCAGTGGAAAGTGCACAGAATGTGCCTTGAAATTGTTCCCTGGTTCTCATGTTGCCCTTTTCTCTGCAACTGGGTCAGAGGTTCCTTGAGGGCAGGTGCCTTGCTGGGGACATCTGCATGCCCAGGGGCACTTTTCTGCCACAGCACAGAGCAAATGGCCATGTACATACAGACTGGGCTGAGTGGGAAGGAGGCGGCCACGGAAGGGAGTGAGCACTGCCTGGTCTTGATGGGCCCAGGTCCTGGGAAATGGGCACCAGCGCTGTGTCTGGGAGATGTTGTTGTCCTTGCTGATCCTGTAACTCAGCTGTCACTAGGTACCGACAGAAGTGAAGCAACGCTCTTCCTTCCCACAGTCCCCTCCCTGCCACGTGCGCACTTCTGAGGAGCCCGAGAGAGCTGGTTACAGTTGAATTTTATTTCTTTTAATTTTATGAGCAAGGGTCCCTGGGTTGATCAACATGAGTGAAAATGATAATTTGCACAGTTTCTTTCCTCCCTGTGCTCTCTTCCCGCTTGTTTCCCGAGGAGAAAGTGTCTTCGTCACTAGGTGCATTTGCCACTCAGCAATGCTCCTCTGTTATTAATTTTGCCTTATTTATTTATTAACCCCTCTCCTGTCGGGTTCAGTGCTTTGTTTTGATATCATTCTCTTCCTCGTTTCTCTGTGGACTTCATCTCATCAATTTTAAGCAGAGGGACCTTATCCATCTGGCTAACAGTGTATTGCGTTTCTACTGGCTCTCACTGGAGTCACCAGCCCTGACTTGAAACACTTCCTATGTTTTAGACGGTTGTCTGCACACTTCCTGTCCCTGTTCCAAGCCCGCAGCCTCTTCAATGCCTTACTCCACCAGATGTCTTGGCGGGATGGTGCTCCCTGGCCCCTTGCAGCGGACCTCACATCCTCCTTGCCATCTCCCGAGAAACAGTACTTCCCTTGCCTTCTGTCCTCCTCACCCCCAGTCACAGTGACAACAAAGGACATGGCTTTAGAGCCAGGCAGCCATAAGATGCATCTCTGGCTCCATCTTCCCATCCAGCCTCTCCTTCACCTTGTGGGAAATGCCTTTTGCAGGTTGTTGTGGAGAGAGAATCTCCAGGAACGCTGCATGGCAAGTTCAAAAACATCGCTGTGCTGCTCCCAGACTGAGCAGCATTGCCCTGTGTCTGCCTCCTCTTCCTTCAGCTCTTGGCCACACCATCTCCTTTCCTTTCCTCATCCCACCCGTGAGTCACTTTATGGACCAAATCATAGGGAAAGGCACACACCTGGGTTGCAGCATTGCGAACGAGACACCCTGACAATTTGGGGGAACGATGTCACCAGCTCAATCCTGGAGCATCTGAAGGTGTGGCGGAAGGAACCTTCCGAGCCCCGAGCCTTCTCCTTTTCTAATTAAATCCACTTTTCTTCCAGCGCCACTTTGGAGATGAAGCAGCAACCCTGCTCCTTATTGCACGCTATTTTTTTTCTGTTTTAATTACCAGTACTGCAGCAGTATTTTTTCTGCTCTTTTTCTTCACAAATGTATGTTATTTCAGTTACATTATGGTTTAAATAGGTTTTTGAGTGGGAGCCAGGGAACCTAACCATCATTTTCAATATGGTTTCTATGGGAAATGTAATACCCACTCCAAACAGCCCCTGAAACATGAGTGTGTGCGACGCAGCCTGCTTATGAGCTGAAGACAGTCTCTTTGGCTTTTATTTTCCTAAAGCAAATCCATTTTTTTTGTTCCTTTGAGCTGGTATATTAGGCCAGCAGAGCAGGACCCTGTAGCCCAGAGAAGTTAGGCCTTGCTTTGTGATCCCCCAATCTCTTGACTTATAACTCCGGGTTCCTTCTTGACCAGGACGTTTTCTAGATTAGCACCCTGGAGAGGACTGTACATTGTGGTCCAAGTGGCTGCCTAGATTTAATAGAAAAAGACCAGCTATGCTTGACTTCTAAGAATGGCCTTGCAGGCCCCTGCCATCCACTTTTCTGTTCCACCCACAACATTTCCCTTTGTGGGGAGAATGACCAATGGCATGAGGAGCCCTAGGGGCTGTGAGGCTGTGTATGGTGGAGACAGGTGATGACTACCTCCCCTACCACCAGGCCACGTTACTGTATGCTGTAAAAGTTGTGTTGGTTCATTTAATCAACAAATATTTGTCAGGGACCTCTTCCATTACTGTGGTAGATGCTAAACAACACAAAAGTGAGCATTTGTATGTTCAAAAGTGAGCATACAAAACAGGTCCCTGCTTTCCCAGTGTTTAAAGTCTGATGGGGAAGACACTTAAACAAAACAGCCACACAAAATGTAATACTAACTTATGTTATGACAGGAGAAGAAGGTGCTGGCTGGGTCACACGTGCTAGCTGATACAATGTGGGATGACAGGAGAAGAAGGTGCTAGCTGGGTCACACATGCTAGCTGATACAGCATGGGGTAGGATGCTTGCTAGCTGATATAGCGTGGGGTAGGATGCATGCTAGCTGATGCAGCATAGGGTAGGCTACAGTCAGACATTTTCCTTCTGAGATTCAGGATTTCCACTTAAAAATATTGCTCAGATAGACACTATCTACCTAGCACTGTGCTAGAGGCTGCATTCAGTGACAAGGCATCATCTTGACCTTCAAAGTGCTCACAATTGAGTAGCAGAAGCAGTTAACGTGTGCTGTGTAACAACTATCCCAAATGTTGTGGCTTAAAACAATGAGAATTTGTTACTTCTCACAAATCTACTGCTCATCCAGGTGTTTCTTGTGGTCTGAGTTGGCTTGGCAGTTGTCTGTGGTCAGCTGGCAGCTTGCCTGGGACAGGATGGTCTCGGTCTAGGATGAACTTATTCATATATGGGGCCACCTGGCTGGTCTAAGAGACCTCAGCTGGGTGGTCTACCTCTGATCACCATGGTCTTCTCTTCCCCCCATAGATTGGACTCTTCACATGGTAGTCTCCAGTTACCCACTCTCTAATTTGTACCTTTTCAGAACTTCTAATGCAATGCCAACAATAATCTCTGTGATCAGTTCATTGAACTGTCTAACCTTATCAGGGCACACAAATGAATTTCTTTTCAATACCTGCCTTTAAGGATGGTTTGGTAAAATTCTCTTTCTTGTCTGATAACATGTTGAAAAAAGCCAAAAGTTGTCCAGCCATTTGCAATAATAGAAACTTAGTACACACTGGAATGCAAAGATAGTGCAATACTAAGCAATCTATTACTATAATAGCATTGACATAGTACCTGTCGTCATATTTCACATCCCTTTTTTTGCTCAATGATAGACTCTTTGATTCACATGTGAGTTCTATGAGGGCAGAGACCCATTTTTTATGTTCACTCTTGGCTTTGTAGGACTCAGAAGAGTGCCTCACATCTACTAGGCATTCAGTACCTATTTGTTGAATGAAATAATGAATATAACACATTATTTACAGATAAAAATACTATAAAAAGGCATTTAAGATAGAATTCAAACTTCATTCATGATAACAGTGTTAATATGGTAAAAAAGACAGCTATTTCCTTAATTGGGTATCTATTCTCTATCCTCAAGCCAGGATTATGCATCATGGTAACGCTTTAAAACAGTCACATTAAACTCAGAAACAAGATAAGATAAATGTCCCCTACTGGAGGCACTTGTCAATGTAATTAAATAAGGGAAAGAAATAAGTGGTATAACTGTTGGAAAGGAGGTGGTAAAATTATTAGTAATTGCAGATTATAAATGTACACCTGGAAGAACAGAGAGGATCACCTTAAAACAGTTATAAACCACAAGAACCATAGGAGAATTTGGTCAGGAAGGTGGTAGAAAATAATACTTAGTAGCCTTCATATATTCAGATAACTTTTGGAAGACACTGGTTGTAAGAGTAATCAAAATGATAACATATACATATAAAACATTGTAAAGCTACAATCATTTGAAGCATAACTAGGAAGGTCAATGGACTAGAGTAGAAGGTCCAGGACTGGCATCAAGTGCATAGGAGGCAATAATGTGCCATGACAATGATAACAGATACCTGACACACCGGGATTTACTCCCTGTTCTAAACTGACATTTGAGTCCCTGAAGTCAGGCTCTAGTGTTCCTGCTCTTAACCACTGGGGTATACTGCATCTCTTTTTTGCTCCAGATGCATTTAAAATAAATGGCATCAAGTAAATTCTTCAATAAATAATGTTGGGATAGCCATGCCATTCTATGGAGAAAGCCATAAAGTCTGTTTTCCAAATCACTCTTTACTCCAAAATAAATTCCACTGAACCAAGGTTGTAACAAAGAAAATACCAGAAGAACTCATGGGAATTTCCTATTGTTGCTTCTAGTAATCTTGTGGTGGGAGATGTCGTTTAGAGTTTGACCTAAAACTCAATATCCTTGAAAGTACTAAAAATTAGATTATACAAATATAATCATGTTCTTTGTGGAGATAATACAATAAAAATGGCAGAGAAAAAATACTTGTAACACATATCAAACATAAGTGTGCCTGAACATCATTAAAAAGTCTAATTGTCAAGTCAAACATGGGATTAGGATGTGAAGAGGACACACAGGAAATGCAAATAATTCTTAATATGCAAGTATGTCAATCCTGACATATAAGGAGAGAAAACCAAATTAAAATTATAATGAGATACCTATCAAGTTGACAAAAATAAAAACAGTTTGACGACACAATATATTGGGCAGGTTTTGAGTATAGGGAATTCCTAATCACTACTGATGGGAACATAATTCATACAATCTCTACAAAAATTACACATGCCTACCTTTGACTCTTCAATTTAATCTCTAGGAACTTAACCCACAACTGCTTTTGCACCTGTGCACAATGTTGTTATTCAATGTATCATTGTACCTATTAAGGAAAAATTGTGAATAACTCAAATGTTCAGTAATAGTGGCCTATTAAATAATATTGATCCCCATACAGAGGAATGACCTGTATCAAGTCAGAGGTCTGTGGGAACTCTCAGGTATTGATAGAGGAGTATCACTATGAAATATTGTAACATAGCAGGCCTAATATGCAACCGTTTATGTTAGAAAAAAATGAAGACTTTTTATTATCTAGCTCTCATCTATCATCTATGTAGCCATCGGCCTGTAAATGCATAGACTATCTCTAGAAAGACACACAGAAACAGCTGACAGTAGTTGCCTTTGAAGAGAGTAGATAAGGGGAATAGGGCAGGAGGGACACTCATTTCATATTTTCTACCTTTGGAATTTTAGAACCTGATATAAAATGGTATTTATTTCTCTACATGAATGCTTGGCAGTGACCACACTAGAAGGCCTCCTGCAGTAGTGAGATGCTTACTTCTGTTGATGATAAATAAGCTTGGATTTAAGAACTGATCAGAGGGAATTTTGTACAAGAAAAGAAAAATGAAAGAGCAGAGGTACAGGTGGATGCTAAAATGGAATTCACTATTGGGTAAGAATTAACATGAAGGTACATTTATCTCTTCGAGATCCTGATTTCAACTCTGTTGGCTATTTACCCAGAAGTGGGATTGCAGGATCGTATGGTAGGTCTATTTTTTGCACCCCCATATTCATTGAAGCATTAATCACAATAGCCCATATTTGCAAATGATCCAAATGTCCATCAGCAGATACATAGACAAAAAAAATGTGGTATACTCATATAGTGGAATATAATTCAGCCTTAAAATAGATCAAAATGCTGCCATTTATGACAACCGGGATGAACCTGAGGACATTATGTGAAGATGCTAAGTGAAATAAGCCAGTTAGAGAAGAACAAATGATGCATGAATCCACTTATATGAGGTATCTAAAGCAGCCAAACTTATAGACATGGAGAAGAGAATGCTGGTTGCTTGGAGGCTAACAGGTAGAGGAAGTGGAGGATTGTTTTTTAATGGATAAAACGTTTCTGTTATTCAAAGTAAATAAGTTCTAAAGATCTGCTACCTAACATTGCACCTACAGTTAGCAATACAGTATTGCATATTTCAAAATATGTTAAGGGGATAGATCTCATGTTAGTTGTTCTCACAAAAGCAAAAACACAAAAGAGCACAAGGGAATTTTGGGAGGTGATGAATACCAGTATGTATAGTTGCCTTGGTTGTGGTGATGTTATCACAGGCATATGCCTATGTCCAAACTCATTAAGATTTATATATTTAAATGTGCCCACTTTTTTGTGTATCAGTTATACTCTAGTAAATTTAAAAAAGGAAACTTCCCTAATAAAATGTAAAAAAAAAATTAAAAAAAGAGTTAACAGATCAGCTTAGCTGTATAGGATGAGATAAAGCACCTTAAGTAAAAAACAAAAACAAAAAACAACAGCAAAAAACCAACAAAACAGTAAAAGATTAAGTATAGATCATCCCAGTGGGGAAGAAATGGGAATGTCTATGTGCACACTGAGAGAGAAAGAGAGGGAACTTTCTTCCTCTTCTTATAAAGACATTATTCCCATCATCATGGAATATTGTCTTGGAATATTGGAAAAGTACCTTCCAATATTCAGTTTTGTCTGCTTTGGGGAGGAGACCAATGCCTGAAGCCAAACTCCAAGAACTGGCTCTCTCTACTTGAGAAAATGGAAACAGAAGACCAAGCCATCTCCTCAGGATTCAGCAAGTTCAACACATCATTCCTCAGCTCAGGGCCCTTAAGAGCCTTCCACCTGCACCTGAAGTGAACACTCTCCCTCTGGCGCATGCTGTTCTCCCAGGAATGCACTTCTTGCTTCTGCCCAGAGAGAAGCTGTCCGCCCAGCCCAGCCGCTCCTCTCAGCCACCTCACATCACCGTTTTCCGTCCCTACTGTAAGACCTTAAACTTCAGGTGAGATAACGGATGTGAAATGCTTCGTAAGGCACCCATTGCTACCCTGGCAGCAAAAGCACTAACCTGAGTAGAGTATGGTTCCCTTTACAGGGAATTTTTTAATTGAGTTTATTGGGGGTGACACTGGTTAACAAAACTGTCCAGGCTTCAAGTGTACAACTCAAGAAAACACCATCTGCTGCTGCATCACGTGCCCTTTGCCCAAAGGAAAGTCTCTTTCTGTCCCCATTACTGCTCTCCTCCACCCACCCCACCGCCCTTTCTCTCTGGCTACCACCATACTGTTGTCTGTGTCTATATGTTTGTTTGTTTTTCTTAATCCCTTCACCCTTTTTTCACCAAGTTCCCCTAAAACTCCTTCCCTCTGACAGTTGTCAGTCTGTCCTATATATTATGCTTCTGTTTCTAAATATTCTCCAGTTCCATCCATGCTGTCACAAAAGCAATTTTTAATTGCTCTTCACAGCACCCTCTGAATTAGGAATCACTGCTCTGGTTTTATAATTGAGGGTGAGGACTTTCTTGGGGTCACCTGGTCAGCAAGCAGTGTGGCTATTGTCAGACCCAGGGTTTGACCTACAGATCCTGTGCCCCTACTCTCTGGTTCCTGGAGGAGGGGAGAGGGGTGTGAGTGGGAGCCAGTGATGATCATCCTTGTTTATGTGGGGAGCTGGAAGCTTCTGGAAGCAGTCGACTTACCAGGATGGGGTGGGTGAACCAGCCTCGGGGTGCCCCCTTTGAGAATGCCCTGTGGGAAACTCAGGGCACCTTGGATCTCTAGGTCAGGGAACTTTTATTTCTACTAATTCGCAGAGTGAGATAAACATGGGAGGCTGAGACAGAGGAGGGCAGGATCTCTTAGGTTCATACCACAGGGAAGATAAAAGCTTGTCAGACACTTAATCACTCTTTCCAAACAATTGCCAGACAAGGAGGAGAGAATATCCAATGGTGCAAGTGTCTCCAACAAGGAGGAGAAGAGCCAAAAACATCCACTGGGGTAATCGCTTGACATGGATTATCTCAACCGATCCTCACAACACCCCTCTGAGGTAGGTGTCCATGCTCTATGCAAAGAGAAAAGCTCCATTTACTTATCCGTGTCTCTCATCCCTAAATAGCTAAGTGTCCACCTTGCTAAAAATAAGCTGGTTGTGCCCATCTGCTGAGAGTGGGCCCACGAGGGGAGATGGGCATGGGAACTAGGTAACGAGGAGTAACGCAAAATCACTGCACTCAGCCTTGGAGGATGGTTCTTGGCCTTGCACTTGGAAATGCCCATATTGAAAATGACATTTGGAGAATCCCCAGACCAGTTAGTGGAAACCAAATGACAAAGCTACCTATGATGTTTGGGCGCTGAAGGAGGAGGGGTCACCGGCCTTCCTGTCGGAGCCTCCCTGCTGAAGATGGTCGGACTCACCTCTCAGCACCAACATCCTCCTCGTCCTCTTCTCCCCTTCCCCGCACTCTTGTTCTCATTATCACTGTGGATGACTATCCCTAAATAAAAGATCTCTCTGTGCCAGGCTGCGGCTGCCCATGGAAGACCTCAGTGGCAACCTTCTTGACCCTGCTCTGTGGGACTCAGTGTGTCAGAGCTCATTTCTTTCTACCAGCTTGTCAGCAATCCAGTTGTTACAAAAAATAAAACAATATAAACTTGCTTTGTTTTTTTTTCATATTGTATTGAATTTATTGAGGTGATACTGGTTAACAGGTACACAATTCTGCACATTATCTGTGCACTGTATTACATGTTCATCACCCCAAGTCAAGTCTCTGTCCTTCACAACTAGTACCCCCTCTATCACTCTCCCCCCAGCAATCATCACACTGTTGTTCCTGTGCATGAGTTTTTTTCTCTTTCTGTCTATGAGTCTATCTCTCTTTTGCTTGTTAATTCATTTTGTTCATTAGATTCCACATATGAGTGAAATCATATGGTACTTGTCCTTCCCTGACTGGCTTATTTCACTTAGCATAATACTCTCCAGGTCAATCCATGCTGTGGCAAAAGGTAAGTTTTCCTTCTTTTTATGGCTGAGTAGTATTCCATTGTACCACAGATTTTTTTATACAATCATCTACTGATGAACACTTGGACTGTATCCAAAATTTGGCAATTGTAACTATCTCTGCAATGAACATAGGACTGCATCTATTCTTTCGAATTAGCATTTTTGGGTTTCTTTGGACAAATTCCTAGAAGTGCAATTGCTGAGTCAAAAGGCAATTCCATTTTTAATTTTTTTAGGTAACTTTCCACAGTGGCTGCACCAATCTGCATTCCCACCAACAGTGCGTAAGGGTCCCTTCTCTCTGTATCCTCACTAACACTTCTTTGTTGATTTATTGATGATTACACCCATTCTGATGGGTGTAAGATGATACCTCACTGAAGTATTAATTTGCTTTTCTCTTATGATTAGTGACCTTAAAAAAGAAAAATACAATATAAACTTACAGTTAAATAAATTACATGAAAAACAAAGGCAATAAACACAACAGCATGGTCCAATCCTTCAGCACACCACTGGAAGTTGTCCTTGATAATAGTACTGAAGACGACTGAGTTTTTGAAGGAAGCTGCAAAGCCAAGAGGCAGACCCAGGTAGAGCTGTCTCTAAGAAGCTGGCCCAAGTGAACCGCTTTTTCTTAAAAGTGGGGCTACATTTTATAAGACTTAGTTTGTTGGAAAAGCCATAACATTGAAAGAGCATTACGATTGCAGAGCGTCTACCTGCTGTACCTGATGCCATCAGAAAGGTGCCGAGAGCCAGACTCACCCACTGCCATACCAGGGGAGAGGGCAATTGGCCGACTCTCCCATTGAGAATAAGCATCCCTGTATTTTCTCTGGCTGCTTGGCCTGCCACTGGGTAATAAGATCCAGAAATGGTTAGGGCCACAGAGCCTCATCTCCAGAGAGGAAAGCTGCCCAGGAGGATGAGGGGATCACACTCTAGCTCTCATATAAAAACACAAGAACAAGCGATGACATTTCCAGGGGCCATGGAAACACGGAGAGAAGGCAAGAGGCGGTACTAGGGCTTCTTCACAGAAAAGCATCAGACCCATAAATATATCCACTGGAATGCAGGACAAAACATAGTGTATAAAAGATTGAATAGAAGATATATTATGCTATTGCATAGCAATCCTGTCTGCAGGAATTTATAGCTTCGATATATTCCCCATTAAAAGTGGTTCAGCTAGCTGGGAGAGAGGCTCAATTCATCTTGTATCTGTTGCAAGCCATCAATATTATGGTTTACCCATTTAAACTGGAAATGGAACCAAATATTTGGGCTATTTATAATAAAAAATATGAAAATCTTTGCATTGGTGTTTATCTTCTAACTTCTCCAGTTTAATCAGAAGTCTGTTTACACAGACTCTGAGTGAATTTCTCACCTGTGAAATCACTGGGATCAAGAAGCAGGAATGGGAGACAAAGGGCCCCATATTCCTTCTCTCAAAGACCTGGGAGGTACATCTACCATATTGAGCATTTCTTCCGCAAAGGCCCTCTGTCCACAGGCCAGGCAAGAGGGTGCTTCTATCTGCAAGAGCCTGTGGTTGACAGTGAGGAAGAAGGGAGAGAACCGCAAAGTAAAAAACAGGTCAGGGAGGGGAAGCATCAAAGTGCAACTGGCGATGCCAGCAGAGTCCCTGTACGGCCGGTGTTCACAGGAACAATGCCACCCAGGGCTCTTTGTCTAGAGCGTTGAGCTCTCTTGGTGGGTGTAGTGATTGTGTTGCCAGAACAGCCCTGGACCACACTGTTGAACCTCAATGGAGGCACTCCTCCCCCTAGGAATAGCTTGTGTATGTGTGTAGGGGGCTGGTTATCACAACGTGGGGTCCATGGCTGCAATGGCTGAGACAGTCCATGCAGTGCATATCTGTCTGTCTCAGCTATTCCCCAGAATGTCCCTCCCTCTTGTTACACCAACTGTGGCTCTTCATTCTCCTCACCCTGGCTCTTCCACCCTAAGCCTTAGTCCAGTTTCCGAATCTGCCTCAGATTCACCACTTGATTCTGGGCCCTGTTGATGTATCACACCTGACTCTGCTCTCAGCTCCAGGGCCTTGACTCTGAACACCTGGATTCCAAGGTACTCACCACTCTGAGGGAGATCCCACGGTCAGCCTGGGTTGTCTGGATCCACAGTGGGACCCTGCCTGGGGAGGGCATGGGAAGGTGACTCCCATCTCGTTATTCATTCAGGCCTTGGCTTCTTTCCCCCAGGGCTGTGGTCGCGAGCCACATGCGGCCCTTTGGCCCCTTGAGTGTGGCTCTTCCTAAGCCTTTGGAGTACCCTAATTAAGTTAATAACATTGTACCTACCTATATAGTTTAAGTTTAAAAATTTGGCTCTCAAAAGAAATTTCAGTTGTTGTACTGTTGATATTTGGCTCTGTTGACTAATGAGTTTGCCGACCACTGCCCCAGGGCACTGCTTTCACTCTGTCCTCCGTTTCCCCCACTCCATACACTACCGTCTCAAGTCAGTGCAACGTCCTGCATGTGCTCGGCCACCAGCAGTGTGAAGCCCTTCCCTGTATAAGCATCCAGCGAGGACTTTATCTGGGCAGTGCCTTCCTTCAGTGACCTCTTGTCAGACAAACGTTGCCAGAGGACCCCTCTGTGCGCTGGCGCTCCACCCTGTGGCCCTGGGGGCTCCTGCAGCCCTGAGCTCAAGGCCGTGGGGAAGAGTCACCCTGGCTCAGGCTTTTGCCTTCTCTGCATCTCCTTCTCTGAGATACTCAGAATGTCATTCTGCCCTTTCCATCTGTGCCCAGGGCTTTCTGGGCTATTTTTAAAAGCAGATAGCACTTATATCTGTACCATTCACTTGGGTGGTTAATCATGACAGTCTAAAAGTGTCGCCTCCTGACAGTGTGCTATGCGGAGTACTACTGCAGTCAAGAGAGAGGCAGGACAGTCAGAGGGCCTGGGCGAGGGACCATGTGAGCAGCAGCCTGCGACAGATGGAAGGAGCCCAGAGCAGCACGCAGGCTCAGGGCATGATCCCGGTGGTGCAGTGTGGGGGGCTGGTGAGCAGGGTGCTGGGCCTCACAGCTGGGTTTCAGCGCTGGCTGAATAGCTTTCCCCCACTTCACAGCAGGACAGCGTGCTTGTAGGGTGGACACCTGTTGTCAGCCCTCATGTTTTCCCAAGTGGGCATAGGATTGAAAACACCCCCTTGGTTTTTCTGTCTACACTAGCTGTCCCCTGTCTATTGAGGTCAGGATAAAGATCCCTTCTCATGATGAATCCTCTTGTCCGAGTTCAGCTTTCTCCAGACAGGAACCCATTTTCATTTTTGTCTCCTGCTCCCATGCCTTGAGCCACTGGGTCCGCTGCCCAGCATCTGCCTGCTTGAGCAGGCCTGGGACCCTGTCTCTGAAGTTCTCCCTCCACGGTGACTGAGGGTATGGAGAGCCACCCACCCAGGGTGCAGCTGAGGAAGCTCTGCTGCAAAGCAGGGCTTGTCCTGTGGAGGGACCACTAGCAGAAGGCTCCGTTTGGTCACAGGTCCAAGTCCAGTGCAGCCTGACTGTCCATAAAGCTGGTGTCTGACCTGCCCTGGCTGCCCTCCTCATCAGGGTCAGGGCCCAAGAGTGGGAGTCAACAGCATACCCACCTGTCAGGGCGGTGGGAGGATTGAAGAGTGTCCAGGACAGTTCCTTCCTAAGTGGTGGCCAGATTTAAACACACGAACCGAGTGGTTTCCTTGCAGACCCTATTTCCAGAAGGCACTGGACCCCTGGGGTGCCCACATTCTGAGTTGCCATAGTTATCATTCTTTTGGTCAGAATAGAGCCACTCTGATTGGTCAGAGCTGCGCAGCTCTGGTTGGATGGGGAAAGCCTCAGTCCTATTGGTTGAAATAGGACTCCAGGATCTCCTTTATAAGGACTGGCTCAGACGGCAGAGACACAGGGCAGGCGGGCAGTCTAGCACCTAGGCTTCTCTGGGCAGTGCAGTTTGCATGAGGGGCCCTATTGGAATTGGCTGCCAGGCTTAAAATTGAAGACTCGTTAGCCACCAGGAGCCCTTCTTCATGGGTGTTCTTTCTTTTTTTTTTTTTTAAATATATTTTATTGATTTTTTACAGAGAGGAAGGGAGAGAGATAGAGAGTTAGAAACATCGATGAGAGAGAAACATCGATCAGCTGCCTCCTGCACATCCCCTACTGGGGATGTGCCTGCAACCCAGGTACATGCCCTTGACCGGAATCAAACCTGGGACCTTTCAGTCCACAGGCCAACGCTCTATCCACTGAGCCAAACCGGTTTCGGCAATGGGTGTTCTTTCATTCTCAGGGTTCACAGGGGGAAAGAGTAAATGCAGTGGAGCAACCTGACCAGCAAGCTTCACCTGCCTCAGCCAGGTTATTGAGGTTGACACGATCAGTGATAAGTCCAGTCGGTTGCATGCATCCTCGATGTGACTTGACGACAAGGGCACTTTCCCTCTGTGCCCTTCCTGCCAAAACCCTGTAACCATAGTCTGGTCATAAGAAAACATCAGCCAAATCCCAGTGAGGGACATTCTACAAAATGCTGGCTGGTGTGCCTCAAAGCTGCCAAGATCATCCGAAACAGGGAAAACCCGAGAAACTGTCAGTCACACTCAAGAGGAGCCTCCGGAGACATGAGGATGAAATGGCATGTGGTGTCCCAGACAAGCCCCCGGGGCAGAAAAGGTCATCAGTAAGAAACTAGGGATGCCTGAATAAAGTGTGGACTGTGTTAATACTTGCATCGTCAATATTGGTTCCTTAGCTCTGCCACATGTAAGATTTTAACAACAGGGAAACTGGGGTAAGTGGGAATTCTGTACTATTTTTGAATGTTTCTGTAAATCGAAAGCTGTTCTAAATGTAAAAGTTTATTTAAAAGGAAAACACCATAAAGGGCTATTAAGGAAGAACATATTTGTCAATATGGACAGAATAAAGGTCCCATAAAAGAAAAGAAATGCCTATGCAAAATAATAAACGCCTGTCTAATGATTGTAGATCATCTGCTGTGTGTGAGGTACCGTGGCAGGCATTTTATTTTGCTGAATTATCAAACATTCTCCAAGGCAGATATCAGGGTTTCTTCCCTTTTTAATATTTGGAGGATCTGAGAAGCTGAGACTCGCCCCGGCTAATGTTGTGAGTGCCGAGGCCAGGATTCCAGCTCAGGTTGGCATGATCTTAGAACCAGGCCTTCTCCCACTTCTGCAAGACACGCCTGGTTGACTGTTGACAGCAAAACCTAGCCTTGGGTTTTTCCTGATCCATTCATTCTTCCACTTTATTTGATACTTAATATGTGCTAAGTTAATATTGCTGATTAAGTGAGATGGAATATATAGAAGCACCTCGTATAATGTAGGCTCTCAGAAAAAAACGTTTTTAGTTTATTCTTTTGTTTAAAGAAATGGAGATGAGCTGGGGAGACTTCATCTCACATGAGTCACTTGGTCTCAGATCAGCCTCCTACCCAAATCTGAGGCAAGAACTCTGTTCAAAACCGTATTGCTTCCTAATTGCCTTGTGAATATACACCAGACCTCCCCACCTAGCCTGGGCTTTGTGAGAGCAGGGCCAGATTCTTTTTCTTCCCCATCCCCTCTAAGGGCCCAATATAGTTCTGTGTGCACAATAAGGCTCGCTTTATGCAGAGTCTGCTGGGATGACCTGGTGGTGCAGAATGCCGGGTTAGGGATTATATTGACAATATTAAATAATTGGTACAGCATGGCTACCAACCAATCAGAACAGACACTGATCTGAACAACAGATGGAGACATGCTCCTGGCTGCTGGCTGAATGCCCGCCCAGGTTAGCTGAGATTAGCTGAGCCTGGATCACGGAGGGGCCCTGAGCCCACGAGAGCCATGCTTACCTTCACCTTGCATGAGCCAGAGGTTGTGCACAGCAATATGGTGGTAGAAAAGAGCACGTCTTTGAAGTCAGGCACATGCAGTTTGAGATCCTCTGTGTTAGCATCACCTGTGTTAGCATCCTCTGTGAGATCACAATGTTAGCATCACCAATGGTAGCATGGACTAATGGTTGGATAACACCTGGCTTCCTCACTTGATGGCAAAGTGGGGAGGAAAAATATTAAAAGGTGAAAAAAATGTGCCCTAGAACAAAAATGAAATGCATTCTATTTGAATGAAACACGTCTCAGTTTCCTGGCCTGTGAAATGGGGCAATGATGTCTTAAAGGGCTGTGGTGAGAAATAAACCAGAGACCACAGTTAATTCCCCTGCACACAGAATGTAAGTGAAAGCCTTCTACACAGCAGGTGCTCAGTTCTGCTGTGATGGGGGAGGGTCTGAAGGAGCCCTGTCTCCCTTCCTGGGGAGACCGCTGCTATCCTTGGTGCTGCCTTTCTCTTCTCTGCTTCTCTAGCTGCGCAAGAGGAAAGAGAATGTGATTTGAGGAAAGGGCTCTGGCGGCCTCTGAGCGGAGAAAGGGGGTTGCTAGGAAAGGGGAGATACCACTTTGAACTCCTAAAGCTCCACCTCCTGACAGGAAGGGTTCCCTTGGCCTTCTTCCCTTTCCTCTCCTCCCAGAGAGGACCTGCAATGACAGTAACACACGAGGAGTTCCGGAAGAGACCATCTGGGTGAGCCCCTTCTCTGCCAGAAGGTGACATTGAGGACCAAGAGAGAGGGCATCTTGCTCATGGTCAGACAGTGGTGACCAGCATGAAGGTCCTCTACCTTCTGCCCACCTCCTTCTCCACCGAGCCTGACCTCTCTCCTTTTCCCAGAATAGACTTGGGTTAAATGGACTTAACGAGATGTCAAGTGGATTCTCCCATTGTCCATGATTGTAGCTAAGATCCAGAGCTGAGCACAAAAATCATGGCGTTTCCCACCTTCTCAGGAAAGGGACCCCTATAGTCAGGCCAGCGGAATTCCTGTCCAACCCCTTCTTCCCCAGCGAAGGTAAGGGGGGACCTGCACAAAGGAAACTGACTTTAGCCGGGAGGAGGAAAATGCTTCCTCTCTTCAAAGCTAAGGGAGGAAAGATCCAAGAGAATCAATCTCAAAGACTGGGGGCTCTGCAAGATTAGGAGGTGGGTGTTCGCTTCCGGTTGGTGCTCTGCCTCTCCTCCAAGCTGGCTGCCCTGTACTTTGTAGTCTGAAGGGGCAGAGATAGAAGGAGAGAGAGATGGTGAAGAACCACACTGCCTCATTTGATGAGGATGAAGGATCCTCTGTAATTCCCCACCCTAAGACAGTGTGCTCAGGGGTGAGGATACCAGTGCGGAAGCTAAGAGGGTGTGGAAGAGGGAGAGGCCAAGCTGGATCTCCTGCCTAGGGCAATGAACGGTGGGGCAGGTCCCAAGCACCCACATATGCACTCCCTGAGGGCCAGCAGCGTGGTGCCCACCACACTGAGGGCAGCAAAGCCTGCCGTTGACAAGCAGAGAAGCAGTGGCAGCCACTGGAAAGAGGTCTGCCACCCGGGCATGTGGCCAGGTGAGGATGCATCTCTACTGCAGCCACCCCTTCTCCCTGGCCTGACCCTGGGCAGTGGTGTTGAGAAGCAGTGGAGATCCCCTGGGCCAAACTATGTACTCCAGGATTCCCTGATGAAATGCAGGACTCCCAGTTCTGATTTTCAGACAACCAACACATATTTTGCAGGATAAGTATGTCCCAAATATTGCATGGGACAAACAGATCCTAAGAAAATGTATGTGAATATTTCCATGCAATATTCAATATGAATATTCATCCGAAATTGAAATTGAACCAGGCACCTTGAATTTTTATTTGTTAGATCTGGCAACACAACGTTTTCTAACTGCAACACACACACACACACACGCACACACACACACACACACAGAGAGAGAGAGGAGAGAGAGAGAGAGAGAGAGAGAGAGAGAGAGAGAGAGAGAGAGAGGGCAATTATAGCCACAGGACAGAAGTTTGATCTGAGTTGGAGATTAAAGTTCTAAAATGAACAGAACTGTGTCTTAAGGACCAGCAGGAAATTATTCTAATAAATGAAAGTGGTTGGTAAGTTTTGGAACTGGGCCAAGATGTCATTAAGGAATTGATGTCCAGTGAGAATGTGGGCCTCTGAGACAGCTCAGCTGGAAGGCACTTATTAGAAAAATAAAACGGGTTCCCACGTGGACCCCCCGAGGGCAGACTGGCCATCCTCTCCCACCATTGGATGCTGCTTCTCCAGCACTTAGGGCTTCCCTGTGGGGTGCCTTTTCCTCTCTGGATCTGGGCCTCTTCCCATGCAGACCCCCTTCTGAAAACTGAGACATGCAGCTCTCTTCCCTTAAAGGGCTGGGGCCTCCAATGGAGCTGGCTGGGACAGGGGCGCTCACCCTGAGCCCAACTAGGAAAGAAGGCAGAGTTGCTGCTGCAAGAACACTCCCCCCTGGGAACAGCCACAGCCCAGGTGGTTTGAGCCGAAGACAGTGCAGGAAAAGCAAAGGCCACGCCTGGGGCTCTCATCTGGCTGGGGGTTCTCCTCTGGAGAGCCACAGCGGGCTTTCTGCGTCTCTGAGCCTGTCTGGCACCCAGGGCTGAATTCCTAAGTTCCCCATGCTCCCCTCCTGCAGCTGACAGGACCCACACTTACCCGAGAGCAGGGGCTGAAGCTGCAGAAGAGCAGCAGGAGCTTGATAAGGACACATATAGTTGCCTTGATCATCTTACTCATAGTTAACCTTATTCAAGACTTAAGTGTTAAAATATGAAACTCACATGTGCAGTCTCCTGATCCTAGACTGAAAAATCTGGCCAAGTCTCCTTCTCTTCTCTGCCCTCTCTCCTTTGCCTGGTAGTTTCAGCATCTATCTAACACCTGAGCCAGCTCTCGGCCGGGCACTGTGCTCTCCCCACCCACCCACTGCCATCACTGCTGTTGTCTCCCATTACTACCTGCATCTTCTTGATTCCACCATGGGCACTCTGACACTTGTCCTCTGTTCCCAGGCTGTTCACAGGCACCCGTGGAGCTGTCCTTGGCTGGAGCTCCTGTCTGGTCCTCTGGGTGCCCAGCCCCATTTCTACTTGTCCCAGCACACAGGTGCATATTCATGCTTCTGCTTGGCCCAGCTGATGTCCTATCAACGGAAGCCTGTGGACTTGGAGTTAAGGTTGCTCTCATCTCCTCCCTCTTACTAATCATTCCTCTCACTGTGCACTTGGTCACCATCAATGGGATGCCTGATGCTGGTGAAGTTGATTTCTACAAAGCAGCTTCCTTGTTGAGTAATGGGTCCAAACTGGACAGAGAGCTGAAGGGGGACTGTGCTGGGTCCTCCTAGGCTGGGCTGGGCTGGATCCTCCTGGGCTGGGCTGGAACTGGTGTGAGCACAGGGGCAGGGCAAGCACAGATCTCACTAGGAGAGGAGATCCCACAGGGAGAGAAGTTGTCTGGGGATGGCTGTGGGTGGCAGTGCTGAGAGGGTGGAAACTAGAGACAGAGAGGATGTACAGAAGTTACGTGAAGGATGGAGAAGGAAACCTGAAAAAACACACACAAATATGTGGGGGCAACAGAGAGGAAGGGGGCAGAGAAGAGAGAGGGGTGAGGTGTAAACAGAGGGAGAGGAAGAGAAAACCCAGCTGGAAGAGCTGCATTTTTTAGAAAGCAGAGGTAATTCAGCCAGGTAGGGTGTTTTGAAGGGAGAATATTCTGGAAGTGGCCCCAGATCAAGTGTTGAAAGCACGTGGTGCCATCCTATCAACCCTGCACACCTGGCTGACTTCCACATTCAGAACCATGGCAGGGGATAGAGTGCTGTCCCTGCCTCTCCCAGCGCCAGCCGCCTCCAGAAAGCAGCACATGGCTGCCTGATGTTCCTATGTGCAGTGCCCAGAGATTCAATGCTTACCCACCTCCTTCTCCTACGCTGTGCTGGGGTTGGAGGCCACATGCTTGGACTGGACATGCCTTCCCTTCCTAGCATTGATCTGGGCAAAGGCAGGCTAGTGACACAGCCAGAGGCAGCTAGGGCCTCAGAACCAGCCCGAGTGGGGGGACATGGGGGGGTGCTGGGTGTGGGTCAGCACCATTAATGTCGTGATGCTAACCATCCACCTCTAACTGCCTCCTTTCCCCACGGCTACTGCTGAGCCCACAGTACACAGCATCCTGGGATTTGAGTGTGTCCTCCATCACAATCCAGTCAGCAGTCTCCTAGTGCTAGGGCTGACACCTACCGAGAGTCTGTCTAGATGTCTGTTTGGCGTCAGGAGGCTGTGTTGATTGTATAATTGTAATGATGGTGGTGATGGCCAGGATGAGGGCCTTCCATTTCTTGAGAACTCGCCATGTCTAACTGCTTGATGTGCAGGAACTCAGATAACCCTCATATACTGCGATGGAGTTAGTATTATCACGTGCATGTGATCTACATTACATATTAAATACACACATGCATATCCATTGAAGCACTGGGGAGATTGGGTAACTTGCCCAAGGCCACACAGCTAGAGTAGAAATGCTGGGATGAAGCATGTGGCATAGCCATACTTGGGAAGTCCTGGCCACCAGGATCTTCTCCACCGCATGGCATCATGCACACACTGCCAGCATGCCTGCTGTCATGGGGACACTAAGGTCCAGGGGCCCAGAGCCACCCTGCTGGCCCTGGACAGCAGCCCATCCTCTCACTCCCTTTGGAGTGCAGGCTCATAATCTCACTACCTGGAGAAAAAGGACTTAGATCTCCTTTAGGATTTGAGCCCAAGGTAGGCAAGAGGTGAGTGGCTGCTGGAAAGTCCAGGTGGTAAACCCCTGTGAGTGGCAGAGCCCAGTGACAACCAAAATCCCCCAGCCTCAGGGATAAAAGGCCTCTCCTCCTGACCCAATAGAATCGACAGTGTTCTGGTGTTCATCCTCTCACTCAGTCACAAAATTCGAGGGATCACAGCCTCACCCTGTCTCAGTGTGGATGGTAGATTTTGAAGAGTTTCCAGTGATTGTGGGTGAAGCAACCCCAGCCCATGAGAGGTAGATGAGTTGGGATGCTCTGGAGGTTTCTTAATTTTTAAAAAGATGGTAAGAATGAGAGGCTCCATCTCTGCCTCTGTATGTGACACCTGGAGACACTGCAGTCCTCTTGTGACTGTGAGGGGAGACAGCCTTGGGAGTATGCCCAGAGCTATGGCAGAGCATCAGGAGAAACCAAAGATACCTGGTCTTCATGAGGCTGCAGAGCAGAGGGAGCCCCTACTTTCTTGAGAGGTGAGGTTGCAGCATTTCTGCTTGTTAAGTGACACAAGGTGTATGATTATGTTTGGTTGGGCTGTTTGCAATGAGCTGGTCTGTCTCCAGCTGTTCTTTCATGGAATCATGATCCCAGCCCTGGGGTATCCTCAGAGCCAGCGTGGGAGGGAGTGGGTGTGGGTAGGGGGCAGAGCCAACCTCCTGAGGCCCTGCTATGCAGTGACAGTGTCCATGTCCATACATGGCAGCCCCTCCACACATCAGAGACCATGGGGTCCCACTGCTCACACAAAGAGACAGATTGAAACCACTGCAGGAAATCATCCTGTCTCCTCCTGGGAGGCTAAATAGACCAACAAATTTGTGGTTTTCTGAATGCAGGTGCCTGTGTTTTTTATTTTGTGTTGTTAATCCTCACCCAAGAATGTGTGTGTGTGTGTGTGTGTGTGTGTGTGCGTGTGTGTGTGTGTTTTCCATTGAGTTTTAGAGAAAGTGAAAGGGAGGAAGGGAAAGAGAGAGAGAGAGAGAGAGAGAGAGAGAGAGAGAGAGAGAGAGAGAGAGAACATTGATTTGAGAGAGACACATCTACTGGTTGCCTCCTGTATGAGCCCTGACAGGGCAGTGATCAAACCTGCAACCCAGGTACATGCCCTAGACTGGGAATTGAACCTGCAACCATTTGGTACACGGGCCAAAGCTCTAACCACTTAGCCACTGGCCAGGGAACCTGTGCTTTCTTGAAAGGGAAATGGAGAACATGTTTCTCATGGGAAGACACAGAGAAGAACTGCCTGCACTCCCAGCCCCAGAAGAAACACTCCACCTGCCTCTGAGATTGACTCCTGGACTCTTTGTCCCCCTCTCAGTCTCATTCTCAGTTGTGCCTTCTCCCCCACTCTGACCCCCAAGCCTTAAGCAGGCAGCCCAGTAGGTCTCCTAGGGAGCATACAGGTCATGCCTCCTATCGGTGGCAGTTACAATGTCGCTGTTCTCTAGGACCCTGCCTCAGAATCTCGGTGCATCCCAGCACATTGTGGGGGAGCTACTCGGTGACCCTGGAGAGCAGAGCCTGGCTGTCTTCCCAAGGGAGAACTGTGGTCCAAGAGCAAAGTGCCGGGCATCCTCCTCTGGCTTTCCAAAGACTCCCGCATGGTGCTGAAGGGAGAAAAGCAGCTGGAGTGTTTTCGGAGGTCTTAGTGTCTAATGCTCGAATGAAAAAACTGGGATCAAAAGGGGAAGCATTCTCTCAACCTCCAGAGTATCCACAACATCCTCACTGGCTGTAATAACAATTCTTGCTCTTCCCCCATTGTCTACCGCCAAGTCTCCTCCCAGCTCTTCCGTGATCTGTGAAATGGGTATTTGATGTTTCCCTTTGTAGACTTCCATGAAGATGAAATGAGTTGCAGTCCTGGTTGGAACTCCTGTGCAGGGCCTGGTACTCACAGCAGGTGTTTGGTACATGGCTGTTTTACTGCCCCCCTTGAGGGCCCATCAGTGAGGTGGCTGAGGGCACAGACTTCGGAAGCAAAGCACTGGCTCTTCAGCTCACCTCCTGGGAGACCTTGAGCCCCTTCTCCCAACTGGATCACAGGACAACTTTATCCAGGTCAGGGGCTCAGCCTTGGAGCAAAGACAGTAACATCTCTAAGAACGGATTCGATAGAGAAAGAGATAATAGGATGTTTACTGTTTTAAGAGAATGGAACGAGGGAGTGAATCAAGAAAGAAAGAAGCTGGGGGCAGGGAAGACATATTTTCAAGTGCTGTCTCCAGCAGAGTCTGTCTCTCAGTAAGATCACTGAGCACCCACTGTATCCATCACTGCCATAAGAAGTCATTACTGCATGCCTGCTGTGTATCAAGGCAGTGCTATGGGAACAGTCCAGCAATAGATGGGGAGAAGCAGACACTTGCACATGAGAGGGAGATGGGTGTGCACTATCATACAGGGCTTCGGTGCCTATGGCAGAGGAGACAGGTCAGTTACAATGAAGAAGACAGAAAGAAGCCCGGCACCTGGCCCCCAGATTCTCTCTGAGGAGGAACAGGGCTGCCACCACACTGGCAAGCCCCGTATTCATTGACCAGCTTGACATCTAGTCATTGGCATGCAGACTTCACTTGGGCATCCTTGTCAAAGGAATACACTTCCGGGGAGGATGAGGCCCAGATAGCCAACTGTTGGCCTCATCCACTGCTTTCAGGCTTCTCCCCTTGCGTGGCCCATGAGCAAGTCAGACTCAGCCTCCCTGGAAGTGAGCTTGCCATCTTCCCCTGCAAATCTGCTCCTCACACTGGACATTTTTATCCAACAAATGTCACTATCGTCTATCCAGTCACCATAACAAGTAATTTAGAACTTCCCCCCTCCCATCCTGTTTCTTTCTGCTCCCTTCTCCTTCCTCTTACCTCCACCAAGGAATCTGTTTCCAAGGCCTGTTAATTCCACCTTATAAAGGTGGCTCCGATTTGCTTCCTCCTCACTGCCTTGCTCAGCTTCTAGTCCAGTGGTTCTCAACCTGTGGGTCGCGACCCCTTTGGCAGTAGAACAACCCTTTCATAGGGGTTGCCTAAGATCATCCTGCATATCAGATATTTACATTACTATTCATAACAGTAGCAACATTACAGTTATGAAGTAGCAACGAAAATAATTTTATGGTTGGGTCACAACATGAGGAACTGTATTTAAAGGGCCAGAGGGTTGAGAACCACTGTTCATTCCCGGGATGACTGCTAGCATGCCCTCCTCATGGCTTTTCCTCTAGTCTTCAGTCTTGCACAACTTCCTAGCCACAGTCCCATCTCTTCACCCCACTGTGACAGGAGGCATCTTTCTAACACAAATCTGACCAGGGCAGGCCCTCACACAACATCCTTGAGATGCTCTCCCATTGCTCTAGGGCAATGGAAGGCAAACTGCAGCTCGGCAAACTGCGGCTCGTGAGCCACATGCGGCTCTTTGCCCCCTTGAGTGTGGCTCTTCCACAAAATACCGACTTCTACGCATGGGCCACAAAGTTTCAATCATACTGTATGTACGTGCCCACACGTGGTATTTTGTGGAAGAGCCATACTCAAGGGGCCAAAGAGCCGCATGTGGCTCACGAGCCACAGTTTGCCAACCATGGCTCTAGGGCCTTCTCTCTAATCATCTCTTGCTTTCCCCCATCTGTACCACTCTTTTCAGCCACGTGGGAATCCATATAACTTGAGATATTTACTTTGTGGTTCCAAGTCTCCTGGCCTGTGCATGTTTGGTTCCCTTTCTTTCCCCCACCTCCCATACCTAAGTCCTATTTAGCTTTCAGAAGTCTACTCATGTGTTACTTCTGGGGTGAGCCTTCCTGGACTCTCCCAGCAGAGTCTGACTCCCCTGTGCTTTCCATTAGCAATGCACGTAGTGCATGGATGTCACTGTCCTTGCGCATTCATCAGCTTCTCCACCCGGCTGGGTCACCGTCTGTCCCTGCACCTGGGCCTTGCACAGTACCTGGAATTGGGAGGCACCCAGCTAAGAGCAGTGAGTGGATACAGGAGTTCACTGGGCACAATTTTATTTCCATTGCTTTGCTTGTCCTTGGGGAGCAGATTAGGGGAGATAATTGTAGATGTGCCCCCCTCCTGCTCCAGGGAGACCTAGGTACCAGGCACCTACACCTTTCCCTCACCTCCATGTACTACTTACTGCCTTTGGGGAGGAGGCTGGGATAATCACTCCACCTGCCACCAGTTAGCTCAGACCACACCTGCATGCAGACCCTGCTGGGCTGGGCTGGAGGAATGGCTTCTGCTCTCCTCACTATGACAGAAAAGAGAGAAAGCAAGTTATAAAACTCCGTAAAGAAAAATGCTTGGTTTGTTGCTTCCAGACAAGAATTAATAGGTGCAGCCCATAATCCTGTCTAGCTGGAGATGGAGGGGAAAAGGAGCGAGAGACTATAATGGCCAACTCCTCCAGTCTTGCTGCCTGGGTGCCTCTGGGTGTTTGAAGTTCAAGGCTTAGAGGATAAGCAGGACGGGCTCTCAGGAGTCAGCACTTTGGGGAATTCCAGGTCTGAGCTGGTCTGCCTGCATGTGGGCAGCCTCCAGGGAGGCACCAGCTTACTTCTGCCAGCCAGCAGAGGCCCAGGGGAAAAACAGAATCTGCCTTGGCCTCTCTCTCAACCCGCCCACCAGGCTGGCAGCCACCTGGGGCATTTTGGATGTCCTGATACACCCGACCAGAGGAAGCAGAAAGAATTTCAGAGCTGAAGAAAGATGTTGGAATGCTGTACACTGAGTTTACAGATGAGGAATCGCAATGGGGAGTGCTTGTCCTCTGGGTCACGCAGGAGGGACAGGATGAGTGGTGGGAGGGCTGTGGGGAGATGGGTGGGTGGAGCACACAGCTGAAACCCAACCCTCCCACTCTGTTTGACATATAAAAGTGACCTCCTACCCAGCTGGCATGGCTCAGCGGTTAACCTTTGACCTGAAAGTCACCATTAGATTCCCAGTCAGGGCACATGCCCAAGTTTCAAGCTCCAGTAGGGGGCATGCAAGAGGCAGCCAATCAATGATTCTCATTCATAATTGATGTTTTTCTCTCTCTTTTCCTTCCTCTCTGAAATCATTAGCACATATATTTACAATAGATATATTCATATGTAAAATAATGATGAATTTTCATGTTTATATATATATATATATATATATATATATTTTTTTTTTTTAAAGTGTATCCATGCCAATGGTTTTGCCCTTGCATGGGAGCTTTAGCCTAGACCCTCACCCAGTATGACACAGAGTAGCCTCTTGGGGTGCCAGCAGCCAGGTGGGCTGTGGTTCTCACCTCCTGAGATACGTTATGCTGCTGGCATCTTTCTTCTCCCTCCAGCCACAGCTGCCAGCCCTCTCTTGCCCAGGGCAGGGCTGACCACAGGGGACCTACTCAGTAAATAGGCATAGATTACATCATGTTGTTGAGAATAACAGCAATTGTCACCATTTATTGATTATTTACTATGAGCCTTATACTTGCATATAGCATCTCATTTCTTCTTCCCCACAAGTCACAACACACTCTAACTCTTATTCATGGGGGTTAGAGAGTAGGTACCTGGTAGACCAGGGTGTAGACTGAAGGAATCAGTGAACATAAAGTGATGACTGAGCGCCTAATACCTGGCAAATGCTTAATAAATAACGCTATTTACCCACTCATTCAATAAATGTTTATTAGGGACCACTATGTGACAGGCACTACTCTAAGCTTTGGGATATATCAAAGACCAATTACCCATGGAGAGCAATTCAAGTGAGGAAAGACAATGAGCACATAGGTAAGTGAAAATACACACACACACACACACACACACACACACGGTGTTAGATGGCAATACAAACCATAGAGAAAGGCAAAGTCAGGAGGCAGAGAGGGGTGCTGGGCGCTGGATGAGACGGTGACATATGAGCACAATCTTAAGGCATATGGGGACTGTGTTCCCTGCATGTGGATCTGAAGGAAAAGCTTCCCAGGTGGAAGGTAAGCAAGTGGAAGGTAAGCAAGTGCAGGGGCTGGGGAAAGCCTGGTAAGTTCAGGAACAGCAAGGAAGCTGGTGTGATGAGTAGTGAGGACCAGAGAGAAAGCAGTAGAAGATCAGGTCTGAATGGGGGCTTGGGGGGCAGGAGAGTCTGCAAGGACCTCATAAGCCATTGAGAAGGCTTTGACTTTTATTCTAAGTAAGATAGAGACTCTGCAGGATTTGAGTGACACAAACAAGTTACATTTTAATGGGATCACTCTACCATTTTCCATTAGTCCTTTTGTGGGACCTTAGGAAGCTTGGAGACCAGTGGACACTAACTCAGGAGAGGTGATGGCCTGGGGAAAAATCATGGAAACTCAACAGGGTAGAAGTATGATTTTCTGGATATTTGAAGGTACATCTGGGAGATTGGATTATGGGTACAAAAGGCAATTATGACATTTTTGGCTTGAGCTAGTGGGAGTATGGGGTTGATGTCTACAGAGATGAGGAGTTGATAGAAGGAGCTAGTGTAGGATGGAAGACCAGAAGTTTAGCTTTTGAACTTCTGGGTTCAAGATCCTCCATTATATATTCAAGGAGAGATGTTAAGTAGCACTTTCTGTACCATTCAGTGGAAGATAAGGATGAAATCAGGGGAGAGTGGGGACCTGGAACTTGACAGACCGCGGACAATGAACTGCCCTAAGAATGGGAACTGAGCCTGTTGTTTGAGCTTGGACTGGGCCAAAGGGTCTAGCAAGGATGTGGGTGGTATTTTTCATGTCACTCAAGTGTTATTTGCTGAGCACATGTATGACCTATTTAACATAGTTCTTTGTTCAAGGAGAGATCCCAATTTAGTCTGTGGGCCTTTCTTTGCCCTGACACATCATCACCTTGAGAAGCACTTGTACAGAATGGCAGGGGATGGTAGAAATGCCTTCCTGGTGCCCAGAGTGTCTGGAGTTAGGAGACCTTCTGAGCATGGGTGGGTCCACCCTCCTGGCCTGCTGTTGGGGTTCCCTCTTCCAGGCATCTCAAAACTCTAAAGGGGTGCCCAGTAGAGTCAGCCCCACATGGTTGAGGTCCTGTCCTGTGGTACACATGGCATGACTTGCCCACATCCACTTCCAGCAGCAGTCTCTGCACAACCTGCTGCTGAGGTCGAAAGTCCATTATCACAGCTACCTCCAGGGTGAATGCCCTGTCACTCAGTGACATCCATGTCTCACCGAGCTCCAATGCAAAATAAGCTGTTTTAGTCATTATTGCCTTGGCTTAGGCGACTAATATAGGCAGCTGAGGGCAGGGACTGTAAGGAGATGAGTGGAGAAGTTGAAGAGCAGTGGGAGAAACTTGACCTAAATCAGAGGCATAGGGCTTGCAGGAGACACGGGTGGGCTATCAGGGGGCTGGGGTCCTTGGAGGTTAGAAGGAAGAACATGCTACAGGCTCCAGGGATGGAAGCACAGAAGCTGGTGCTGTCACCTTTGCCCAATCTTGTGAGGACTAGGCCCTGTGAATGTGTGGTTGAATGGAATGTGGAGACAGTGTATCATGTGTGCACACATGTGAGATAGTGCAAGTGATCACGTGTGGGGTGAATGTGTGTGTGTGTGTGTGTATGGATGAGTGTGGGTGTGTTTGGGGAAAGGTGGATGAGAAGAGGCCCTTCTCCCCACCCATCCCTCACCCGTGGACTCCTTATGGTAATAGCCTTTGGAGGTGGAAGGGAGAAGTCACAGGCACCTGATCCTATCACTTTAAGGACTTGCATCCTCACCTCCCTTTCCTTAACAACCTCAGTCCACACCCTTGCAGAAGACTCCCCTCACCCCAACAGTGAAATAAAGAAGCCACAAAAGGCAAATCCTGTGCAGAGAGATCAAAGCTGCCCTCAGAGCCCAGACCCCCCTTCCTTGCCTGCCTCTTGCCGGCCCCTCCCTCCAGGCTCCCTCTCTCCATTCTGATCACTCGCCTTTTCTTCAAAGACCTTCTTTCTGGGAGAGGAACTGCACACACTTTGTCTCAAACATGCTGTATTTTTTGTTAAAAGAGATCAAAAGAGGGGCAGGAAGAAAAGAAAAAAATAATCCACTCCCAACATGAATAATTGAACCTTCCCAATTAAGAAAGGGGCTCTGGTGAAGAGGAGATGATATGGAGACCCCCTCCTGAGACCCCGTGAGTCTCTATGCCCGATGAGCCAGCGAGGACCCTTGCCAACAACGTCCCTCTGTTGTTTTACTGACACTGTCTTACTTGCTCTGTTGTTTCATTCTTGAGTGGGCTTCTTTTAAAGGTCTGTTTGGGCGTGGGGGCAGTGATTAAGGAAGGAGACCACATCCCACCCAACCAGACTTCCAGACCTAGGTCTTCACCCTCCAAACCCTGCCAGCTTCACATTCTCTGATCCAGTCGGAATTGCATTTTGGTTTTTAAACTAACCTGTCAGATCTGGTTATATTGCTGGGTGTGTGTTCGTTTCTCCTGTCTCCCCTGAAGGCTGGAAGTGTGTGTCTGGGATACATAGTACATTCAGCAGAAAGTGACTTCCAACTCTCCTAGGCTGTAGAGCCGAGGACTCCGGGGCTCACAGCACTCCTTGCTGAGGGAGTGCAGGTGAGACCAGCCCTGGAAATGGGTCTTTGGGCTCATAGTAGGGGGCAGGCTTGAAGGCACTTTCACCCGACCAGTCAACCCTCTGGCCAAGTGTGCAATAGCGGGTCTTCCATTCCCTGTAGGATTCGCACCAGAGCCATAGAAGCTGCCGGAGGAGTGTGATGAGCACTGTGGGGGCTAGGAGCAAACCGTCATTCTCTTTATTGAGCACCTACTACCTATAGGGCACTGTGGAGTTACAGTGATGGCACCGCAGGTCTGTGCCCTCAGGGCATTTATGTTCTAGCTGGCAGGGTGACCAACCAGCAGTAGGAAACAAGCCAGGAAGGGCTGTGGATCCAGAGGAACAGGGATCTTGTGAGCAGGGAGAGTCTTATGGAGGCAGAGTGACTGCACCTGGTGTTGAGGATTTGGCAAGGTTTGAAGGTATGTGGGTGGGAAGGAAGATGTTCGAGGTTGGTAGAAAACACTAGAAAAAGTATGGGATGGGGGAAAACAAGGTGTGGTAAGAAGCAGTGGGTACAGAGCTCTGCCAGGAGTGAAGGCCCATGAAGAGGACCTATGGATGTAAGGCTGATTCTGGTAAAGATGACACAGTGTCAGACAAATGAGTGTCCCTCTGGGCATGGGGGATCTATGGACACTTAGTTCCTTGAATGCAGTATGACATTAAAAAGTAGACACCGGTATGTGGAAAATAGTGAGTCTTGCGTGCACGCCATCTCCTAGCTGCCCTGTTCCCCACTCTTGAGGTCACATCTTATATTTCTCATATGTCTTAGAGCAATTCTGTGCATATACAAGAATTTATGAATGTTTATTCTTTATTCAATTACTAGAGGCCCGGTGCACAGATTTGTGCACCGGTGGGATTCCTCGGCCTGGCCTGTGGGGATCGAGCCGAAACTGGCTCTCCGACATTCCCTGAGGGGTCCCAGATTGCGAGAGAGTGCAGGCCAGGCCAAGGGACCCCGGTGCTCATGCACCAGGCCTCTAGTATGCATGTAAGATCTGTGGGTAATCTCTTGCTGCCCTTTCCCCTCCCCTCTCCCCCCTGACACTCATCAGTCTGTTCCATGTTTCCATGCCTGTGTGTTAAGCATCTGCCCACTGGTGGTCATTGTACATCATACTACCAGCCGGTTGGCTGGTCAGCTGGTCACTTAAGGTTTTATATATATAGATAATAAATAAATGGAGCACAATAAACATCTTGCTCTGTACCTCATTTTTTAAAATTAAAACTGCAACTTGAGGTTTTTTTTTATATAAGTACATATAAAGCTGCCTATTTTTAATGGTTGTATGCTATCCCATGGCATGCATATGTTATTCAAGCAGTGCTCTTCTGATGGACATTTTGACTTTTTCATTCCAATTTTCCAGTATTTTTCTATTGCAAAGATGCTATAATGAATAATATTACATACACATGAATTTTACATGAGCAAGTTAATCCACAGAAAGGTCAAGTAATGGAATCATTGGTGTAAAAGATACACATTTCAATTTTCATAGATATTATAAAATTGCCCTTGAAAATGTTGTACCAAGCAATGAGTGAAAATAACTGGTTTATTTTTTACTGATTGATTGAGAGAGAGAGAGAGAGAGAGAGAGAGAGAGAGAGAGAGAAAGAGAGAGAGATTTGCTGCTCCACCCATCTATGCATTCTTTGACTGAATCTTGTATGTGCCCTTACCGGGGATGAAACCTATAACTGGTATATCAGAACTATGCTCTAACTAACAAGGCTACTCAGCCAGGGTGAAAATAACTGGTTTCTTATAATCTTGGCAAACAATGTCATTAAATGTTTATTTGTTGGCAAAACAATATGTAAAACGGGTATGTCCATGAGATTCCATTGTACTGTTCTTTCGGGAGTGAGGCTGAGCATCTTTTTAAATGTTTAGAAGCTGTTTATAATTTTTTCCTGTGAATTGGTTGTCCATGACCTTTGCCCATTTTGGTCTCTTACTGGATCATGAGAGTTCTTTATATATTTGTTTGAATAAATATTGAAAATGTTTTACATCTGTGATTTCTGGCAGATGTAAAAGATACACCTACTACCTATAGGGCACTGTGGAGTTACAGCGACGGCACCGCAGGTCTGTGCCCTCAGGGCATTTATGTTCTAGCTGGCAGGGTGACCAACCAGCAGTGGGAAACAAGCCAGGAAGGGCTGTGGATCCAGAGGAACAGGGATCTTGTGAGCAGGGAGAGTCTTATAGAGGCAGAGTGACTGCACCTGGTGTTGAGGATTTGGCAAGGTTTGAAGGTATGTGGGTGGGAAGGAAGATGGCATATTTTATGGCACATTTGTTACTGAAAAATAGAAATTTATGTAGCAGAATTTATCTTGAAAAATTACAATTGTAGTCAAACCTTATATGAATTAATTTTCAAAATTGAGATTATTAAAAAATTGTCTGCTTTCTGTGCATTGATACTTTCATGTTTTATACCTTAGGAGTTGATTAATCTGTAGAATATAAGGTATGCAGTCCAACTTTAAGTTTTTGCTGAAAACCTCTCTATCATTATAATTTATTGAATAATCCAAATATTTCCCAGTGATAGTCAAAACTACATTTATCACCTATATTTTTATGTATTATTTTTTATGTAATACATTTTTATGTACTACATCTTTATGTAATATTTGGTTGTATTTCTGAATTTTCCATTCTTTTTCATTGGTCTACTTATTCTTGACTAAGTACAATATTGTGTTAATAACTATAGCTTTGTAATATGTTTTACTATTTGGCAGAGTTAGACTCCTCATATAACTTTGTGTGTGCTTTTTCTAGCTAATTTGTTAACTTTACCTTTTTTGTAAACTTTAGCTTGTCTAACATTTGGGGTATTAGGTGGGAAAACTTTATGTTTCCAGAATAATTTAGAGAGAATTGGTATCTTCATCAGACTTAGTCTTCCTAAGAAGGAACACGTATGTCTTTCCATTTGTTCTCATTTCCTTTTGGCTTATACCTAGTATTTTAAGTTTTTTTTTCTTCAGCTAGATAATATACATTTATTATATTTGCTACTAGGTAAGTTATCTTTGTGGTAGATATTGTAAGTAAGATCTCTGTATCCACTATAGCTTCCAATTATATGAGAAGACTATAGATTCTTTTCTACCATACCACTTATTTAATTCTTTTATGTTTTGTAACAGACTTTTAGTTGATTTTTAAAACTTTCAGTTATTTAATCATATAATTTACAAATAATGAAAGATTTATCTCTTCCTTTTCCATTTGCACTCCTATTTTTATGTTGCAATGAGTAATTCCTTAAAAAATGTTAAGTGATGGTAGCAATATTAAACATCACTATTTAGTTCCTGATATTGATAAGAATGCTTCTAATATGGTTTTCTAAAAGGTGTCCCAAAATTCACGCAAGAAGTAATTTTGATAGAAAACAAAGGTTTATAATTAAAAGTTGTAAATTTTTTATTTATTCATAAAGTACACAGTATAGGGTTATGTATGAAATAGGATATCAGGTAAATGACCTCCATGGCAAAAAAAAACTAGATTATCATGTCACTATAGCGAGCACCATTAACTGTTATTGCCTGAGCAGCCGCATTTCGGTCATGGAAAATTTCAACAAAAGAGTGCGTATGTGCCAGCAAAGCCGTGGAGGCCATTTACCCTACATCCTATTCCATACATAACCCTATACTGTATACTTTAAGAATCAATAAAAATTTACAATTTTTAACTATAAACTTGTGTTTTCTATCAAAATTACTTCTTGCGTGAATTTTGGGACACCCTTTATTAAGCATGAAGCTTTTGGTTTAAGACATATAAGATATATGAAGTTTTATCAAAATGAGGAAGTGTGTCTGCATGGAACTATCTTTATAAGTTAAGAAACTATGTCACATTTTTTTCAGCCTTTTCCGTATTATGGAGGTTATCCTTTGATCTCATAATATGACCAATTGTAATAACGGAGTCAAACTGTCCTTGCATTCTTGGATAAATACCACTTAGTCATGGTTAATTATTCTTTTTATCTTTTGCCTGGTTCATTATGCTAATATTGATTCCTCCTGTGGTAATTTATCTGTTTTGTTGTCAATCAATTTTGGTAATTTACATTTCTTTAAAAACTAGCTTTTTCTACCAGTTTCTTAAATACATACAATTGAGAAAAATTATATGATTATTTGCATTTACTACATACAGTTTTTCTTTTTAAATTGATTTCAGAGAGGAAGATAAAGGAAGAGAGAGATAGAAACATCAATGATAAGAGAGGATTATTGATCTGCTGCCTCCTGCACACCTCCTACTGGGGATGAGCCTGCAACCTGGGCATGTGCCCTGACCAGGAATCGAACTGTGATCTCCTGTGCACAGGTCGACGCTCCACCCTTAAGCCATGCTGGCCAGGCCATACCAAGTTTTCATAAAGCAACATCATAACATATTTTTAATATAGTTAATTAAGAGATATTTTGTGCAAAAGGAAGATGCTAGAATATGTGGCAATATTTGGGAATGGCAAACTCTATGAGCATAAAATGAAAGACACAGGGTTGATCAGCAACACTATCTCAGGCAGGTTTTTCAGGATTCCCATTAGGTTGGGAATTAAGGGTGAGGGATGGACAATGGATTGTTTCACCATCTCAGGAAAATCCTCACCTACTTGCAGGTTTTCTCATTCCCATCCTGTATGGTCAGGGAACAGGCTAAGGGAATCTCAGCAAATTCCCCCCCCCCCCCCTCACACTCTCTTTCTTTGAGAGCTGCTCTTCCCCATGCTCAGTCTAGGGTCTCACTCAGTCCTCTGTGGTCTTGGGCTGGTCTTATCTGGCACTTCTACCAACCGCACGAATGAGTATGGGAGGTCATTTTCATGTGGCTCTTTCTCTCCCTGTTGTTGCACAGTGGATGCAAGATGACCAACTATGTCTGTATTAAAGAACTTCCGTTCTGCATCCTCCCAGGGAAGATAGATGTGAAATGTCAGAGAATTCTCTTGTTCTTAGAATATGAATGCTGGGACCTTCAGGGAAGCACAGCTGGATCTTGCTCTTGATATGCTGAGTGGGAGGCATTTTCCTCCCTTGCAGACTCTACGTCTCACTATCAGGGAAAATGCACAGAGTGTTGTCCTGAGTTCAAGTAGCATTTTGCCTGTGAGCTCTCAGAAAGACATAGGGCCAAATCTGTGATACAGACAGATGGACCAGGGCGGCCTTCCCTCATGCTTTATTAAGGAAGTTATGTGCATAAGCTTGCAGGTCAGGGAGATAAAAATGACCTCCCATAATCATGCCTGCGGTTGGTAGAAGTGCCAGATAAGACCAGCCCAAGACCACAGAGGACTGAGTGAGACCCTAGACTGGGAATGGGGAGGAGGAGCTCTCAAAGAAAGAGAGAGTCTGAGTGGGGAAATTTGCTGAGATTCCCTTAGCCTGTTCTCTGACCATACAGGATGGGAATGAGAAAGCCTGCAAGTAAGTGAGGATTTTCCTGGCACCATGAATTGAAGGTTCTAATGTCTGGACAGTCCTGTCTGTAAATATTATAATGGTGTGTGTTTGCATGGAGTGCTTGCTGAAGACAAAATGTGAGAGTTTCCATGGAAATGCATCCCTCTCTTACCTATATGTCTTGAGCACATGCTTATAATAAGTGATTTTACCAAATAGCAATTGAGCCCCTATGACCTGACAGACATTATACTAGGTGTTAAGTGTCACTGACTTGAAAATGTACAAAGAGTATTAAGAGACTATTCTTATTTTTAAATGTATTTTTATTGATTTCAGAGAGGAAGGGGGAGAGAGAGAAAGAGAGATAGAAACATCAATGATGAGAGAGAATCATTGATAGGCTGCACCGAGCCCACAACTCGGACATGTGCCCTTGACCAGAATTGAACCTGGGACCCTTCAGTCCCCAGTTTGACACTCTATCCACTGAGCCAAACCAACTAGGGCAAGAGACTATTCTTTTAGGGAAAGATGGCAATGTGAAATCAAGACCTTCAGGACACTGGGGGTGGTTGCCAGACTGAAGTACTCTGGAGACAAGTATGGGATGCTGAAAGGCATTGTCCCCAAGGCTAGGCTCTGCTTCCACTCAGAGTCCTCAGGTTGCCCCATCCTCACTGACTAAAACAAAATAGTGTTTCCAAAGCACTCACAGGGCCCGGGGTGGAGTCTGAGCAGCAGGAAAATTACACGGTAAGGATGGGCATGAGACAGCCCTGCCCTCAGTGGGTTGCTGGGAAGAATAAAGGTGAGGCACCCAACATATAACTAGGCACTGAAATCATACAGGGAAAAGTGCAATTTTATGATTTATCTGAAGCCAAGTTTTCCTCTCAGATTCCACAATGGCTCCCCAAATTCTATCCTTCCCGACTGCTCCACTATGGAGCCTTCTTTGACTCCTCCTCCACTCTTCTCCTTTTTAGATTGAGATGGTCAAGTCATTCCTACATGCCCACAGTAATTGAAATGTGTTTTTTTTGTTATAATACCTATCATAGTGTAGTAATTACATCACTTCGTGACTTTCTCTTCTGCCATCAGGTGCCCAACCCAGTGCTTGGCATGGAGTAGATACTCAGCAAATGTTTGCTCTAGGAATAAATTAAACAATTTTATAATTAATTATATGCCTGAACCCAGCTGTACCCTCAGCACTGTCTGAGTGGTTGGGGCCACATCTTAAACACTGAACCCATTCACAGAAGCACGATAAGTGCATTTGGGACCAGCCTCGCCTCTGCCTCTCTGAGGATATGCTGGAGATCTGTGTTACAAACAGATGGACCAGGGCAGCCTTCCCTCCTGCTTTATTAGGGCAGTTGTTGTGTGAATCAGCTTGCAGATCAGGGAGTTTACTTTATGCATGTCCAGGAGCACTAGTGAGGCGCCAGGAATCCTTAATCAGGCTGTACGGCGAGGGATGGAGTGAGCCAGGCACACCCTGAGCAGGTGATTCCAATTTGTAAATTAGACGAGCAGCAATGGTTTAATTATTCCAACATTCTCTGTCAGACTTTTCCCTTTTCTGCAAGCTTTGAACACACCTATTTGGCTTTTTTTAAAAAAGCTAATTAAAATTGTTCTTTTAAATGAGACACCAAAAAGGCAAGGGCTGATGCCACAGGCATCAGAATTTTAACCTCCCCACCAGCCACTGGACTCATGGAGATCACCGAGTCGATTTTTAAAAAATTCTGTTGGATTACTATGATGAGGCTGTGTTTATGTGTGTGTGTGGGGGGGGATGTCATCCCCAGGTCTCTGTGGCTTCCTGAGGCTCCTCAACAGGGATCACAAAGAGCTCTGGCCTTCAGGTCTCCCTCCCCCAGGAGTGGAGAAAGGCATCTCAATCATGACTTTCTCCAGCACACCACCGACCAGTGACAAACAACCACTGGGAAGATGGATGGAGCCGAGGTAACCGGGCTCCGCACACATTGATTATGAGAGCTGTTCAGACAGGAGATTCGAGGGGCAGGGTGCCTGTCGACCTCAGTGCAGGCAGATAGAGTGATGGGGACATTCCAAGAGCAGCGGGTGCATCAGGGTGCTCAGGAAGAGACATGCTGAGTAGCAATGTGCATGCATATGTTTGGGGTATAAATAATTTCTAATTAGTAACTTAATCTTGGAAGAAAGCTTCCAAGACGTGAAGGCAAGAATAGGATTTACTTATTATGTATGGGGGCAGGGAGGAGGTGGGAAGCTTGACAAGCAATGACCCATCTCTGCCCACGTGAACAAGGGATACCTAGAAGTATCCCACCATCGTGGAAATCTGAACAGGAATGTTAATAGGTCTCTGGGAACCAGTCTTCTGTCTCCAAGCTGTTGACTGGCACAGGGTCTGAAGCCCAACAAAAGTCAGTACAGAACAGCTTCAGGAGTGGGTATTAATCCAGGTCATTACTCGTACTGGTAAAAGGAGTGAGTAATCCATTCTGGGAAACTCTGCCCACCTGGTAGCCAGCATGATCTCCCATCTTGCTTTCTGTGTTATTCTACCTCTCAAGGTCAGATTGCTTCCATGAAACCACCTGGGTAAATTCCATAATGTCAGGTCACAAACTGAAGGTCCAGATGTGCAATGCACAGGCATCGACTCCTCCCACACCTATACTCCCCACAGTAAACATTCCATGGCTCACTACTGGGTAAATGACTGCTTGTTCTTTGGGGCTATTTCCCTTGATTATTTTGAGATAAATTTATATTCAGTTCATCCCTTTACCTAACATATCCACCTTTCTTTAATTTATATGTAAATGCACATATGTACACATACATGTTTATATGGATACATATTTAGTATATAGATGTATATTTACATTTAGTGAATATATATATTCCAAAAATGTTTTTATGAATGTATTATAGAACGTATATGTTTTATACACACACATATGTATATATATTACAAAAATGCAACTCTAAGACTGCTGCCCTCCTAGTATGCTAAAATACATACTCAGGATAAGGCATATTACAGAGGAAATAATTAGGCCCTTTGGTTCCAGGAGTGAGAACTCAACGATTTGAAGAGAGAGGGTCCCTGGTACCTGGGTGATTCTGTTGGGTATGTCAGAGGAAGAGGGATGTGGATTGGCTTTGAAGGACGAGCAGATCTGTCTATGTGGAGGGCAGGGAGAGGCATTCTTTGGAGTGTTTTATCTTTTGGGGACTCTTACTCTGTTGAGCAGCATGGCTCTTCCCTCCTTCCCCTCTAAAGCATCTCTGAAATGGGCTGCCTTGGGTCTTTCCCTCCCAGAGAGAGGACATTATGCAGACAGGCAGCCTGTCCCCTTGAGACCTTGTCTCTTTTGAGTTCCTCATATGGAAGCAGCTGTTCTGTGATTGCATGGGGCACTGAGAGGGCCTCCTCCATCAAGACAGCGTTGCAACTTCAGGGTCAGGAAGAAACAGGGTTAAAAATGAGGAATCCTTCATTGAGGGATCATATATCTGGCTTGCCTGAATGGTGCGCCCTCACTTTTATGCTGATTGGCCTGGTATCCTGTCCAAGGCGGTACCTCCTTTTACTCTTAAAACTAACCCCACTTAGATAATAGATTACATGGTCCCCCACTGACAGCAGAGAGGAAAATGAAGAGGAGCTGAGTGACATAGGTCTTTGACAGAATCCCTCCTGTTAAAGGAGTCAGCAGTGATAGGCAACATGACCTTGGGTTGAAGATGTAACAACAATTTCCCCATAAAGGCAAGGGGGATATCATCAGAGTCCATTTGGCTACCAGAGGCCCTCAAGCCCACCCTGCTGTCCCTGGGCCAACTGCACCGACCCCAGAGGCGGCTACCACGAGTGTGGAGAGCTCAGAGTGTGCTCTGACTAGTGGACACACTGAGTGTGTGATGTGCCCACAGCTCTCACCAGTAGGCTCTGACCAGGCCAAGGCCCACCCACCAGGTGTCCTCACCTCACCCCAAATAGCAGCAATGGCAAATGCCAGAGTTCTCCTCCATGTCCTGCTAGGACATTTCAGGAATCAGATGGAAGGCAAAGTGAGACTAAACCAACACTTAGATGTCCCGGTTTCCCTCCCTGCACTGGCCACTTGTTATTAGGGAAAGTCACTTGCTAAATGTTCCCCATCTTATATAATAAAAGCCTAATATGCTAAATGTCCGGTCGTCCAGTCGTCGTTTCAACTAATCAAAGTGTAATATGCTAATGATATGCTAAGGCCACTCAACCACTCGCTATGACATGCACTAACCACCGGGGGCAGATGGTCAACTAGTTGACAGTTGCTATGACGTGCACTGACCACCAGGGGCCAGATGCTCTGACTGGTAGGTTAGCTTGCTGCTGGGTTCTGGCTGATCAGGACTGAGCTAGACGGGCGGGACATGTCCTGGAGCCCTCTCGTAGTCCCTCCCTGGTTAGCCAACCTCCCACGTCCCTCCCCAGCCCTGATTGCCTGTGCAATCTAGGCTGAGGGACCCTCCAACCGAGTGCACACGTTTTGTGCACCAGGCCTCTAGTTTTAAATAAAAGGAGATCATGCTACCAACCCAGGCTACTTCTGACAGTCATTTTTAATGTCTGTGGAATTTTTTTCAGCAGCTTAATGCCTTTTGGGGGTAAGGGCTTATTGTTGCTGGGTTTCTACTAGGAAGCTTGGCAAATCCTGTCTTGGCCTTGGGCTGGTTCAGAGTCATCTCTCTCCCTGCTCAGATCTTCTTCGGGAAACTCTCTTCTATCAGTGGCCCCCACTGAGCAGGAAGGAAAATCCTCCAAGGGGCAGGGTGCTCCTCTCCTTAGAAGCCAGGCTGAAGCCAGGCAGATCAGTAAAAGCCTGAGGCCTGAGCTTCTAGTACAATCTCAAAGCAGACCTGAGCAACAGCAACATTTTAAATGACTTCATATGCTTTTATTTTTTTTATGTTTAAGGCTAATGTTTATTATGTGTGTCTACGTGCCAGACTGTGTGTGGAGAGTACAGCACGCATGCTCTCATTTCATCCTCCTGCCAGGCCATCAGGACAGGTGCTAGGTTATTAGCCCAGACTTATAGATGAAGGTCACACCCCTAATGAGTGGAGAGGTCAAGGCTCTAACCCAGATTGTCTGCTCAGCAACCGGGCCTGCCATTGAGGCCAGATAGCATTATGGGGCATTCCTGGAGCACAGGCCTTCCTTCTGGTTTCTCCCATGAGCCTGACGCCCTCTCAAACCCTGTGTCTCATCATCATGGGCAAATTTTCCTAGAGCACCTCATGTGCGAGGCATATGGCAGTCACCCAGAACATAAAGAACTGGAAGATTCAGTCGCTGTTCCCAGCACCTACGTTTAGTGTGGAAGACTGGGAATTACATAGCCTAAGACAGAGCAACCTGCCTTGTGTGGGTCATTATTGTTCTGTGAGCGCCTTCCTCCCCCATCTGCCTTTCAAATCTTCCTCATTGTTCATCTATCCCTCCAGCCCTCCTGTCTGCCTGTCTCCTTTTAATTTATACTTTCTCAAAAGCTCTTGCTCTCTCCCTGGCTTCTAAACTTTAATTCCCATTTTTCTTGGAGGTTGGGAAAGAGGTTGAAGAAGGAAGGGAGTCTGAATAATGGGTGTTCCCTCACTCATGAATTCAGCTTCTCCTCTACATCTCTAAACTGGCTCTGCACCTTCCCTGTGCCTCCAGTGCCTTCTGCTGCCCTCGGAGCCAGTGCATTTCCAGATTAGAGGGCATAATGCGGTCCTGTACTGCCAGCCACTTCTTAAATCTGATGCTCACTTAGCACATCACCTCATTACAGGGAGCTTAGCGCTATTGTAGTCTTACCTACACTTTTACAATTGATTTTGGGCGGAGAAGAATTCAATTGTTGTGGGGTTCTACATGTTGAGTTTGCGTGCAAATTGCATTTTAGAAATTCAACTGCAGGCCATGGTGGCATTTATTAGTTTGGGGCTCTAACAAGAAATCCACAGCTGGTTCAGCAAGATGGGGGGGTTTATCTAGGAGGAAGCAGAAGAGGGAGCAGGTTGAAGAAAGTACTAGAATGGAACTCCCCTCTGTTTTCACTCTTGGGGCTGAATGTGGGGAACCTGTGTTTGGGCAGATACTTTAGAGGCCTTTACATGTTGAGGCCAGGGAGGCTCAGCGAGCAGTGTTTGACCCAGCCCGTGCGGTTTCCTCAGTATGCACTCGAGTTGACTCTTCCTGGGTGGATCTCTTGGTTAGTATTACTAGGATTTCCTTGGCAGGGATCTGCTTGGCAACAGGGCCATTTTGAAATGCTAGAATAAACAATTGTTAGAAGCGAGAAATAAGTGACACTTACCAGGGTCTTTCCTTTCAGCATTCAGCCAGGTGGATGGGTCCCACGTTGTGTCCCAGCCAGCTGGACTCCAGATGCACAAGCTGGTGACCCCCCTTCCTTGTGGCACCAACCCTGAGTCAGTCCATGCCCCATTGTAGGCAGCTGTCATTGACTCTCCCTCGTCTCCTTTTCTCACTATCAGCCCCTGAGAAGTGTTTTCCACTGATCTTACCTAGAATCACTATTATTTCCTTTGGAGGCTTCATCCTTCCCCCTGCTCCAACCTGCCTTCCTAGGACCTCCTCCAGTTCCCCCTTTTCCTTATCTTTACCTATTGCCTATTGCCCACTTCGGAGCAGTTAGACATTTTACATACTATCCTAACTTTAACATGCATGGTAACTAGGACAACTTTCTAATTTAAGTGGACATAATGTTCCTGGAAGGCCAATGACCTGGTAAAAACACACATGGTACTATCTGAACAAAGGATGTATTTTCTTTTTAAAAAATATGTTTTTATTGATTTTTAGAGAGAGAGGAAAGGAGAGGGGGAGAGAGATAGAAAGATCAACATCCAACCTGCATACCCCCTGCTGGGGATCAAGCCTGCAATTCAGGCATGTGCCCTGACCAGGTATTGAACTGGTGACCTTTGGTGCAAAGGTGGACGCTCAACCTCTGAGCCACATTGGCCGGGTGCGTTTTCTTGTAAGAGATTGTCACAGGATAAGTTACTGTTTTGGGTTGAATTGTGTTCCCCCAAGAGACACATTGAAATCCTAACCTCTAGTACTTTAGAAAGTGACCTTATTAGAAAGTAGGTTCATGTCAGATAGTAATTAGTTACGATGAGGTCATAATAACATAGGGTGGGCCTTTAATCCAACATGACTGGTGTGCTATAAGAGATGCGAAAATGCCATGTGAAGATGAGACAGAGATTGGGGTGATACATCTCCCAGCCAAGGATCTAGCCAACCACAGGAAGCCAGAAGCGAGGCGTGGGCCAAGTTGTCCCTGACAGCCTCCACAGAGATCCAACGCGCCCACATTTTGACTTTGGTCTTCTAGCTTCCAGAACTGTGAGGGAATACCCTGCTGTTTCTGTTGTTTTAAGCCATCCAGTTGTGGTACTTTGTTGTGGCAGACCTAGAAACTAATCCAGTTCTTGAAGGGAAATTTGACCTTGTAAATCATGTCTCCCCCACACACACACACATTCAGGGAAGCCAGAAATAGGAGGTAATGAATGAGAGACTGAAGACTAGCCAAACAAGGCAACTGTTAACCAAATGCTGATTCTCATTCTGGTTCCAGTTCATAATGATAGGCCAGTGTTTCTGGTAAAATTAAAAATAATAATAATAACCATGTAGGAGGCTTTTTGTAAAGCTAAATGAAAGGACTGGAATAAGTCAGACTTTTGGTCCACGTTTACTCTTGTACTGATAAATATGCAATTGGTTAACTTTGTCAAGAAAGTAAACACATACAATATAATTTACAACCAAATTGTATTCTATAAATTTCCTGTTAAGCTTTGAAAAATATATGTATTTTTAGAATATTTGTTTAAACTTGTCAGTAATGCTTTGCTAGAAAGGGCTATCTTTCATTCTGAAATGGTCTCTTCTATGTTATTTTAAATTTTTACACTTTTATTAGCCCTCAAAATTCACAGCCTGGGAACTGCTATGTAAGCTCTTAAAACTCTACCCACCACTTGCGACCTTCCCTGATTTTTCCAAACTAGGGGTTCTCAACCTGGGTGACTGCCCCCTTCAGGGGATATTTGGCAATGATGTAACCACTTAAGTTGGAGGATACTAATGGCATCTGCTGGATAGAGGTCAAGGATGCTGCTAAATGTTCCACAATGTGTAGGACTGGCTCCTTCCCTCCCCCTAAAACAGAAAAGAATTAATCCGCCCAATATGTCTGCAGTGCTAAGTTTGAGAAACCCTGCTGAAGACCGATCTTAGCTGTATCCCCTGTGGCGTCCCCAGCATTGTCTGTGTGCTCTAATTCTGGACATGTGCTTGTCCTGCATCTGGTTTTGCGTTTTCTCTAATTGCTTCCATGTCTGAATGGATGTGGGTTTTGATCCCAGCTTTTCCACTTATCTGGCTGTGTAATTTTGACCAAGTCACTCAACTGTACTGAGCGTCAACATCCATACCTGTAAAATGAGATAATAATGTTTAACTCGGGCGTCATTTTAATGATGAAAGCCAATGCACATAAATAATGGACCAATTGACATGTATTTAGTGTGTCCATGGGTCAAGGACTGTGCTAAATGCTTCTCACTCGTCTAAACAACCCTGTGAGGTTAGTACAGTGATTGCCCTTTCAGTTAATTTACATTTGGTAAACTGTAGCCATTTTCAAAATTATTTTTTTCTTCCAGAGGGGGTCTTTGTGATGAAGAGACAGGTGACTGGCTGTTCTCTAGATTCTCAATCAAGGGCCCCTGCTTTGCATGTTTTGGTCCCAGTTTCCTTTCCAGTGGGCTGGGGATTGGCTCAGCTCCATATTCTTCTCCTCCTCTTCCTCCTCCTCCTCGAACCAGCCCGCTTACACAGGCATGCCCTTCTCCTGGAGCAAGAGAACAAGCTTCAATGGGCAAGTTCATTCCAAGCCTTTGCTTTCCTCAGGTCTGCTAACATCCCATTGGCGAAAGCAAGTCAAATGACCAAGTCCAGGGGTGGGGCTTGTGCCACTACCAGAGGTGGGAGCCCACTGCAGAGTGATATATGGCCAAGAGGATGGATCAGGAAAGGGTAAGACTCAGGGGCCATTAATCAATCCACCACAAGTTTGCCACTATAACCCACTCAATCAATGCCACTCCTGCTGCTGGGGAGTGTTGGTCTCTTGCCCCTGCCAGAGAAATCAGTGTCATCTTAGCAAAGTGTTTTCCTTCCCTTCTTCCCTCCTCGGACAGTGACTCATGCACTGGGGATGGAGGATGGCCAGTTCCTGGCCAGGACCCCATGCTCTCTTGCCCATGGGTCTGTGACTGGGGCAGGCCTGCTGGGTGTTCTCCTGGAGGCCAGAGGAACAAAGGCTGGGCAGATTCTCCCTCACTCCCAGCTAATACAGAATGTGTAGACAAAGAGAGCTATTAAGACAGAAGGGGGAAGAAAGGACCACTTTGAAAAGCCTTTAGAAAGCCTTCTTTCCCATCTGTTCAGCCCGAGGGAAGGCTCTGTTTTCTGTTTTAAAGAATTTGTAAATTCATTACCAACAAGTAAAATGTGCAAAGCACATGCAGAAACATCAAGGTTTGATCCACCATCTGCTGGGAGCTGCCTCCATGCTAGGACGTGGAGTGGGCACTGGCCCATCGGGACCCAGAGGTGCACACAGGCAGGGGTCTCCCATCATGTTTTACTACATGTGGGGGCGGGGCTTTGCTCAGAGGCTCTGGAACCTCTCTCACTCTCTTTCTTATCCCAACCCTCATTTAACCCCCTGGAGCCAAAGAAAGCCAATGGTTTGCTGTAAAGTGTAGAAGAACATCATCTTAGCTTACACAGACTCTGAGTAGAGATGGGGCAGAGCTCACCTTCAAGGCACTTCTGTTCTGAGCTCCCAGCCTCAGTGGGACCAGCTCGGCTACATGGCAGTGGGAAGAGCTACTGGCATGGCTTTCTCCTGTGCAAGAGATTTCTTCCAAAGCCCTATACCAGCCTCTGTTCCTGCTGGTTCCAGAGAAGTTTGGACTTGGCTCCTGGTGTGGTGGCCCCCTGGTTGTCTGCTTCTGCTCCTCTGCTCCCCAGCAGCTACAGCTGTGGCCATGTGATGAGTCCAGGCAGACTCCCACTGCCCTGGCCCCTGAGGCCAACCCCAGCTTCATCTCAGGAAGAAAGGAGCGGTTCCACACCACATCCACATTTGCTCTTGATCCCAGGCATTCATGGCCCAGCTCAAACACCCCAACTTCAGCCACGTCTGTAATTTCACCAACTGCACCCCATGCAGGTTTCTGAATTGACACTCTGGTGGGTGCCCCATTTCCTCCTATATTTTGCATGCCTAACTCTTTCCCTTTGGCCCAGGGAAGAAAGTCTGATCCCTCATTCAGACTAGCAGCTAGTGCCTGGCTGCCATGCCTGGCTACCACAGCTGACATTACAGGCTTGCCTCAGTTTCCCTTTTGGCTGCATTCCTCCCTTGTCAGTAAGAATGCCCTGTTAGCCTGGAATGACCTTTCAGACCACCTGTCTGGACTCCACATATCCCATGACTTTCTGCTTAAGGCTCTTTGCTCAGCTTGACCATTTGGGCTTCTGTGCACTGTCTATTGAGGGACTGGCCACAGATGCCCCTTCTGCCCGCCCTCTGGCTACCCACTGGCACCTGTATTTCTCTCTGTGGCATGTCCTGCAGGTATTGCCCCCCTCATCCCTCTGCTGGAGGGATTGGAATGTTCTATGTCCCAACACAGATAAAATATGGAGCACAGGAGTCTCTGTAGATGCCCCAGTCTAGCCACTTACTAGCTGAGTGACACTTCATTCATTTCACAAATATGTTTGATGCCAGGCACATTTTAAGCTCTGAATAAGCAAGCTAAGCAGGGCTCTGCCATCAGGGATTTATACTGAAATTGAGGGGGAAAGACAATAAATTCAAATAAGAAAAGAAATTCCAAATTGTGATAGCTATATGAAGAAAATAACACCGGATAAATCAAACAGTAAGTTATGGAGGTGGGGGTGATGTGGAGGGGAACTTGAAATAGAGATGTGGGTCATGAGAAGTAGCCAGACACCTGGTGATCTGAGAAAAGAGAGTTACAGGCAGAGGGAACAGCAAGGGCAAAGGTCCCGGGGCAATAATGAGCGTGTGTGTTCCGGAGACAGAAAGAAGGCCATAGTGAGTGTAATCCAATGAATAGCATGAAGAAGCAAGCCCACTGGGGCATGTGGCCACGGTCAGCACTTTGGACTTGATTCCAAATGCAATGGTAATGATGTAAGGTTTTAGGCAGGAGAGAGATATAGTTTGATTTACATTTTAAAGATATATCCTGGCTGCTCAGGGAAATCAGGGGAGGGATGCTGGCGACTCGGACTCCAGAGACAGTGCTAGAGTTGACAAGAGGCCGTCTGCATGTGCATATGTTTGGAAATAGGGTCAACAGTACTCACAGATATGTGAGACATGAGTTACAGACAAGAAACATCAAGGTAACCATGAGAAAATCCCCCCCCCCCCAACTATGATAAACTCTGGTGCCCTTCCTATAAAGTGTTTATACACTTAATGAGCACACAATAGTATAATAACTATAAAACTGAATGTGAACCTGGCCCTGATGATTGATTGGGATCTTATTTTGGCAACAAAATAAACAAGCAAAAAACATCCCGGTGCCTGGCCTGCCAAGGGACAATAATTTGGTGTAGACGGTTGGACTCACGGTGTCCTCTTTCTCCATGCCTTTGCATGTGCAGTCTTGGGACACTAGCCGGCTGCTCATCCACCCTCACCTGGCATACTCCTTATTCATCCTTCAGGTCCCTGCTAGAATAGAATGTTCAAGGACTTCCTAAGATAAGATTAGGTTCCTCTCCTCCAATCCTCTTGCTGACTTGCTGGACTGCTTACTTCCTGTCTTAGTTTATAGGACTTAAGGACCAGATACCACGACCTATTCTAGAATTTCAGCTCGTGGCAGATACTCCAGTTTGCTGAACTTGCTCCCCTATTGCCCACCCTCCCACCTGCTTTCCTGTTCTCCCTTGAAACTGAGCCTTTCAGTCTTCTCCACCCACCTCCACCCACCTCCAGTCCTGCCTGTTGCTCAAACCCAATCAGTCTTCAAGAGCTCTCTGCTCCATTAACCTTCCAGCCCATGCTCATCTTTCTCTTCCTAGAACTGCCCACTCTTTCCTACCACTCTGTGCAGAAAAGAGTTGACGGAGCAGGTCTGACACTGCTGTCCTCACAAAAGCTTGCTTACATCTGGGAACATGGTTGGCAAGCAGGTCCTTACAGTCATATAATACTTCCCCTAAATGGCAAGAGTGACTCACTGTGCCTAGACCCGTGATCAGCAAACTGAGGCTCTCGAGCCACATGCGGCTCTTTGGCCCCTTGAGTGTGGGTCTTCCACAAAATACCACTTGCAGGTGCGCACGTACAGTGCGATTGAAACTTTGTGGCCCATGTGCAGAAGTCGGTATTTTGTGGAAGAGCCATTATTTTGTGGAAGAGCCACACTCAAGGGGCCAAAGAATTGCATGTGGTTCGTGAGCCGTGGTTTGCCGAGCCGCAGTTTGCTGACCACTGGCTAGACTATGTCTATGCTGAACAGGCTTGCCGTCCAGGAGGCTGGAGTCTTGACATGTGCTGGGCAATGCATAGGTATGTGCCTCTATGACTAGCCCCAGTAATAGTCTTGGGTGCTGAGTTCTGGATGGGCTTTCCTTGGCAGAAACATTGTGTCGCTGTGTTTTCACTGGAATAGTGTGCTCAGTGTGCCCCATCTGGGGAAGGAAAGAGCATGAAAAACCTGCACATGGATTCCTTCAGGCCCTACCTGTGCTTTTCCCCCTGGGACTCAGCTGTGCATCCCTACTACATCATTGTACTAAATATTAGCCCTGAGGACAGCTAGATGCTGAGACCTGTGCGTCATTCTTGGGCATCTCCTGATCAATCTCCTGAACATTGTTTCATGGACCCTGGACACCTGCTCAATTGGAACCTTTTGCACCATTATGTATCTGCCTTTTACTGTTACATCACTGATGCTTGTACGTGGGCCTGTACCCCTTCCCACAAGACCCTGAAAGACAGAAATATACCTCATAAGTACTTCGACACCGTGCAACACATTTGCACAGGACACCCAGCAGAAACCCTAGACATTCCTGTTGAGAGAATGAATGAATGAAAGATATGTCAAGGCCACCTATGGTTGAGGCAGTACTGGGCCTCATGACGTCTGTGGGCAAGTTAGCTGAGATGCTTTACTGCATCTAACCCCTGGTGTCCTAACTCCTGGGGCAAAGGGAAACAGAATTAATCAGGCTCTAGTGGCATTTCCAAGTGACCCCTGGCATCATAAGGCAGCCAAGGAAAGTTCTGCTAAAACTCCCAGGAGATGGAGACTGCTGAGCACAGACGCAGGAAGAAATAGTGAAAACAGATCCAGAGCTGTTTGCAAGCTGGCCATGTGCAACCTTGGGACTCGCGCTCTGAGCACGATGCCTTGTTCCAGAGGGCTACAGAGCAGCTGTTTGTTTGTGTATTTGTACCCCCGGAAGTGTGGGGAGGTAGTCATGTGTGCATGTGCAAAATTACATGAGTGGGCATATGTGATTTCACATGCATAAACAGGCACTTTCCACAAATGCCTGTGTTTTATGAGCTCAGATGAGCTTGCTTAGGCTTGCAAACATAATTACATGAGTTCATGCCTTTGGGGTGTGCAGGCAGGTGTATTTGCATGCACCCATGCACAGCAGAGTGAGCCTGTATACATGTGTGCACACGCATACTGATTTTCCCTTATCTACTCTGTGCTGAGCAGACAGCTGCCTTAATAACAGCTGCAGCTGAGCGAGCGCACTCACTGCTGTGGCCCCATTGTGCTCTCAGGATTGCTTCAGCCCTTTCAGGATTACCAGTGCTCAGCGCAGTTTAAATATATCTCCAGTCCTAATCCCTAAACAAAGATGTAATGATTTCTGCTAAATATGTTGGATTATTTATTAAGATAAAGTCAAGGATAGGAGAAGCCACGTCTGGTGCAACACTGATTGCCATTCAAGATGGGAGATCATGAAACCAGATACACCTCCACCCCTGGGGGAGGGAGAAGGTTAAAGGAAAGGGAAGTAATTAAAACCATCAGATTCCTAGAGGCATAGTGGTTGCCTGCTGCTCATGTATATAGACCAAGGTGGAGGAGAGGAGAAGCAGCAGACACCCTCACCAGCACTGGGCTATGGCTCTGGCCACTCTGTAAGGATCATGGACCATGAGGCAGGCCTTGGGTGAGAATCCTCTGTGAGAATACAACAGAGAGTAAGCAGCTCCTCTTTTTAATAAATTCCCAGTTGAGGGATGGGCCAGGGGAGTAGGGAGGGCCACTGCTAACCCAGAGGACAATTCTAGGCAAATTGGGAGGGTGCTATTCATTCTCCAGGTGCCCGCAGCCCTGTCCTAGGCAGCATAGCTTGGCAAGTGGATCTGGGAGGATTTCAGCTGACCTTACATCGGGCCTGCCTGAGCATGTGTAACAACCCGAGCACAGAGAGAAGGCCAGAGGGGTGAATGTGGTGAGGCGCTGTCCATCCAGAGAGCAGGTCGGCCCAACAAAGTAATGTCAAAAGGACTGCCGGTCACCTTAGTCCACCATCACTGGGGCTATAGCCCTTTTCTCAGCTCTATCCTATCTGCCTCCCGCTATTATAACGGAGTTTTCGGCACCTAGAAACATCTCAGAGTTGGAATCTGGACAGGGAATTACAGTCATAAGCAGCTACAGCTTTCTGTGTGAGTTTGTGTGAGTAACTGAACTTCAAGTCTCAGTCTCCAATAAAATGAGGAGGATAATTTTTGTTGTAAAGGCCAAATGCTCAGCAAGCCCATGCCTGTGCCTGTGCTAGATGCAAAGTCGGGGAGAGGGGGAGGACCGGGAGAATGAGAAGTGACAGTCCTGACCTGAGTGAGCATACAACTCATGCACTTACTGATGCGATTGGATTTAGATCGCTCATCATTTCACTTTTTTCTCCCATCTGTTCTTTTCATGCCTTCTTTTGAATTGACTAATTTTTATTATTCCATGTTATCTCTTTTGTTCACTTGTTACCTGTAATTCTGTGTTGTATTATTTTAATAGTTGTTTTAGGGTTTATAGGTTACATCTTTAACTCACCACTGTTTACCTTCAAGTGATATTGTATCATTTTCATGTACAGTGCAAGAACTTACACTAGTATGTGTCCATTTCTCCTTTGTTCCAATGTTGTCAGATATTTTCCTTTCTCACATGTTACATACACCATCCTATATCATTAATATTTTTGCTTCAAATAAGGGGCAACTATTTTAAAAATGATTTAAATAAAAAGGAAAAATTACATAGATATATACTTACATAGCTACCATTTTTCTGTTTCTTTTTGGTATTGATATATATTTCTGTTTAGTGTCATTTTCCTTTTACTTTTTTTGCAGTGCCAGTCTGCTGGTGCTGAATCCTTTCGAATTTTGTATATCTGAAGAAGTCTTTATTTTGCCTTCATTTTTAAAAGTCATTTTAACTTGGTATGATTGCTAAGTTGGCAGTTTTATTCTTTCTGTACTTAAAGGATGCTACTCCACTATGTTCTTTCTTACCTTTTTTTTTTAATGATGGTAAACTTACTGCCATCATTACCTTGGCTTCTCTGTACATAATGTGTCTTTATTTCTGGCTGCTTTTAGATATTGACCTTTTTCAGTCATTTTGAGAAATTATGATAATTTTATTTGACAAAATCCAATGTATGCTTTGAAAGAAATTTTTAGCAAACTAAGAATAAAAGGGAATTTCTTCTATCTGATCTTCAAAATTTTACAGCTAACATTGTACTTAATGGTTTTCCCCTAAAATCAGAATGTTCACTCTCACTGCTTCTATTCAACATTATACTGGAGATGCTAACAAGAGAAATAAGGCAAGAAAATGAACTGGAAAGGAAAAAAGGAAGACGTAAAACCGTTTTTATATGCAGACAACATGAATGTTGATGCCAACATGAATGTCTATGTAGAAGTTATGTATATATTACAGCTAGTTACTTCAGCAAATTGCAGGATATGAGATCTCTATACAAAAATCAATTATACTTCTATATATTTGCAAGAAAAAAACAGAAATTGAAAATTTAAAGATAGCATTTATAATACCATCAAATATATATGATACTTGACAAAAGATTTCCATACACTCAAAACTGAAAACATTGCTGAAGGAAATTCACTAAGTCCCAAATAAATAAAACATATACCATGTTCATAAATTGTTATCATCATAACAATAGCAATATTGTCAACTCTTCCTAAATTGATTTATAAGTTCAAGGCAATCCCAATAAAAATCATAACAAAGTTTTAGGTAGAAATTAAAAAGCCAATTCTAAAATTCACATGGAAATGCAAAGTATCTACAGTAACCAAAACAACTTTGAAAACATTGAAGAATTAACAGCACCTCATTTTAAGACTTACTATAAAGATGCAGTAATGAACACAGAATGGTTATGATGTAAAGATAGTTAAACAGTTCAATTGGATATAATAGCATAAAAATAGGCCAACACAAATATGGAGTACTGTTTCTTTTTTTTACAAAGCTACAAAGAAAATTCTGTGTAAAGATGCTAGCCTTTTCTATGAATAGTACTGGAACAGTTGAACATCCTTCCTATATAAAAAATAAACTTTGAGTTACACCTTTTACAACATTAATATATTAACTCTACATGAATCATAAACTTAAATGTAAAACTTAAGTCTGGTACACTTCTAGAAGAAAATACAGGGAAAATCTTTGTAACTTCTTAGGTATGACACCAAAAGCGTGTCCCATAAAAGAACAAATTGGTAAATTAAACTTCATCAACGAAAAACTTCTGTTCTTTTCAAGACCTGTATAAAATGATAAAATAGAAGCTACACACTGATATAAAATATTTGCATTGTATACAATTGATAAGGGATTTGTATTTAGAATATGAAGTACTCTTCAAATTGGTAAGAAAATAGCCAAATTTTTAAAAAATCGGCAAGAGATTTGAACAACTTACCAAAGAAATATACATATGACAAAAAACCAACTAAAAAGTTACTGAGCAATATCAATCATTAGGGAAGTGTAAGACTCAGTATATACTTATTAAAAATGGCTAAAATTTATATATATCTTACCAAGTACTGGAGAGTATATGGAGAATGGAACTCTAATAAATTGTTAGGGATGTAAAATGGTACAGCCAGTTTGGAAAAACAGTGGAGCAGCTTAAAATAATTAACATACACATACCCTGTGATGTAGCCATTTTATTCTTAGGTATTTTCCCAATAGAAAGAAAAGCATAAGTCCATACAAAGATTTATATGAAAGTGTTCACAGCAGCTCTATCTGTAATAGCCCAAGCTAACAACTATCTAAATGCCCATCAACAGATGAAGGACTTGAACAGATAATTCCAAATGTGGTATATTCATACAGTGGAATGCTACTGGCTATAAAAAGGAATACATTAATGATACAAATGTTAACATGAATGAATCTGAAAGGAATTATGAGTGAAAAATAAAACAGACCAAAAGAGAGTACATACTATATGATTTCATCAATATAAAATCATAGAATATACAACATTCTATAATGACAGATCGTAGGTTCTTAGGTTAGTGGTGTGGAGTGAGGAGAGCAGGAAGCGGGAAAAGTGGCATGAGGAAAATCTGGGATGATATTTATGTTCATTATCTTGATTATGGCATGCTTTCATGGGTGTACTATATCAAGACATCAAATGGTTCACTTAAATATACACAGTTTATTATGTGCAGTGTTACCTCAATAAAGCTATTGAAGAAACAAAAAATGAAGGATAGTTATTTTTAATTTGTCTTTAGTATTGAGAGCATTACAAATGTTCCCTTTTTTTCCCCATTAACACTCTCCACTCCATACTGGCCCCTCCCAGGCCATCACCACACTATTGTCTGGTTCCATGGGCTATGCATATATGCATATACGTTCCAGGTTAATCTCTCCCCACCAACCCCGACCCCTGCCTTCCCTCTGAGATTCATCAGTCTGTTCAAAACTCTATTTTGTTCATCAGATTCCATATATGAGTGAGATCATGTGATACTTATCTTTCCATGACTGGCTTATTTCACTTAGCATAATACTCTCCAGGTCCCTCCATGCTGACTCAAAGTGTAAGAGATCCTTTCTTTTCCAACTGCATAGTATTCCATGGTGTAGATGTACCACAGCATTTTTATCCACTCATCTGCTGATGGGCACTTGGGCTGTTTCCATGTTTTAGCTATTGTAAATTGCTCTGCTATGAACATAGGGGTGCATATATTCTTTCTGATTGGTGTTTTGATAGGATAGGTTTTGATCAATTAATACCAAAGGCAGGAGCTAGTTATGATGAGCATTTAGAGATACTCTATTCAGGGAAGTCCATAATTGTTGATTCACTTCACATGACATTTAATTATCCTATATAATAAAAGGGTAATATGCAAATAGACCAAATGGTGGAATGACCAGTTGCTATGATGCCCTCTGACTATCAGGGGGCAGACGCTCAATGCAGGAGCTGCCTCCTGGTAGTCAGTGTGCTCCCATAGGGGGAGCACCATTCAGCCAGAAGCCGGGCTCACAGCTGGTGAACTCAGCAGTGGTGTTGGGAGCCTCTCCCACCTCCGCAGCAGTGTAAGGATGTCTGACTGAGCCATCAGTTGTACATCCCCTGAGGGTTCCCAGACTGCTAAAGGGTGCAGGTCAGGATGAGGGACCCCAAGCCCCCACCCCCACACATGAATCTGTGCACTGGGCCTCTAGTTATTAAATAAGTAACAACAACCTGATGCTAAAAAGTTCATTGCTCCTATAGAGTGGATGCATTTACTGTCCATAAATTAAACATTTTTGTGGGGTCGGGGGAGGGAAACCCAATCAGGTAACCTTAAATGTGAGATATCAGAAAAACAGGAGCCACAGATGATCATTGTCAAATCTAATGTAGATTTTTCAAGTTGGGAAGACTTGAAAAGAGTGATGAATTCTGGACACCAAATACCTGTTCCAAATACTCCTCTGAACTGAGTGTGGGCTGAGCCCTGCTTTGCTCTCTCTGACCGGCCTGCTATGCACAGGACGGACTCAGGAGAGCATGTGTAAGGAGAGGGCTCTGCGGCTCCCTGGGGGAGCATCGTCACACCTAGATAGGGAGACAGGCTCTCTCTGCCTTCTGGGGGCACCACATACCTCTGGGAGAACATGGCTGAGAGGTAAGGCTCAAGGCGATAAATGCTGGCAGAGCCCACTCTGCAGCCCTCCACTCTTGGACATGTGAAGGTAATTTCCAGTCATTGGTCACTGTTTCCTTTTCATCAAACTGAAAGTAGGAAGACTACCTAGTAAGAAAGAGTCTATATTCTGGTGCTCTGGGTTTAGGTGGGTTTTCAAACCAAGTGATGGGAAATCAAACCATGGGCACTTCCTGGTGCCCCCATTCATGGGTTTTTATCACGCCATTTGCCCATTTCACTAGTCCTCCCAGGGTGTTCAAGGTTTGGCTCTGGTGACCATCACACCTCACTTCTCAGTCCCTCTCTAGCAGTCTTAGCTTTAACATGGGTGATTTTCTTTTATTTTGGTTCATCCTCTAAAATTTTGGGGTTTTAAGATATAACTTTATTGAAGGATGCAGAGAAAAATATAATAAGCCAAACAGGAAAATTGTGAGCACAAAGGAATGCTGAAGTAGCAGAGCAGGGAGCTTTATTTTGTTATAGTTAGACCATGCTGTGCTACCCTAGTTCAATGGGCATGGATGGTCCAACACCTTCGTTTCATTGCATTGAACCCCAAGGCCAGACTGACTTCTCAAAACCACAACCATAGTCAATTTCACTTGGGGCTAATCCTGAATCTTCAGTGACCTCTTGGGATGTGGGCCCAGTAGCATTCCTGTGAGCTGCTTCCCTTCCTGAAGATATCCTTGAATCCTAGACACCTCCCTCTTCTACCCAAGTTCTACTAGACAGAAATCCTGTCTGTCTTGTTTGCAGCTTCATCCCCAGTGCACAGCATGCAGTAGGTCAGTATTTGTTAAATGAAAAATTGCTCCCTGGTCCTCAGCTACCTGCACAAACTCAATCAGTCTGTCTGTTCACTTCCGTGAAGTTATTAACAATGCTGGCTGCAGGCATCTCTTGCCTGACCTGTTTGTAATAGTTTTTGAAACCTGGTTTCAAAAATTTATCAGAAGTCTGATTTGGATTTCAGCTCTACTCTCTACTGACTGGACGACAAGGAAGGGTCAGTTCACCTACCATTTTAAACCTCAATTTTTGTATTGATGAAGTAGAGATGAAAACAATAATCTGGATCACGTGGTGGCTTGTTATAAAGACCTCTCTTCCGAATAGACTGCAGTGTTTTATAACCTGTAAAGGACACACAAATGTTAGGTGTTAGGGGACAGGATGCTTATTCCCCACACATGTTCTAGATGGAGGTTCTTCCATTAGAGGAGCTCTTTGGGCCTCTGTGCCCATACTCCGGCCGCTCTGATTGATGAGTTTGGGAGAAAGAGGAGAGCACATGTGGGCCTTCAGTTTCCGCTGTTTTAAGCCAGCCTGTCTATAGGAGAGGAGCTCAGCTCCCTTCCCAGTGGGTCTTAGAGGAGCAGACCTGATGTTCAGAGCTATCCGAGGCTGGGCAGATAGTCAACACCTAGGGTGTCTGACCTGATTAAGATACATCTCCACCTTGCTCTTATTGGCAATAATGTCACTGCTTTTGTTTTCTTTATTGATTAAGGTATTACATATGTGTCCTTATCCCCCCACTCATGCCCTCATCCCTCTGGTGTCTGTGTCCATTTGTTATATGCATGCACACAAGTCCTTTGGTTGATCTCTCCCCCTTACCTCACCCTCCCCTACCTACCCTCTGAGGTTTTATGGTCTGATCAATGCTTCTGTCTCTGGATCTGTTTTTGTTCATCAGTTTATGTTGTTCATTATATTCCACAAATGAGTGATATTATGTGATATTTATTTTTCTCTGACTGGCTTATTTTGCTTAGCATAATGCTCTCCAGTTCCATTCATGCTGCTGCAAATGGTAAGAATTCCTTCTTTTTTACTGCAACGCAGTATTCCATTGTGTAGTTGTACCAGGGTGCTTTAATCCACTCAACTGCTGATGGTCACTTAGGTTGTTTCCAAATCTTAGCTATGGTAAATTGTGCTACTATGAACATAGGGATGCATATATCCTTTCTGATTGGTGTTTCTAGTTTCTTGGGATATATTCCTAGAAGTGGGATCACTGGGTCAAATGGGAGTTCCATTTTTAGTTTTTTGAGGAAACTCCATACTGTTCTCCACAGTGGCTGCACCAATCTGCATTCCCACCAGCAGTGCACGAGGGTTCCTTTTTCTCTGTATTCTCGCTGGCACTTGTCATTTGTTGATTTGTTGATGATAGCCATTTTGACAGGTGTGAGATGGTACCTCATTGTCGTTTTGATTTGCATCTCTCGGATGATTAGTGACTTTGAGCATGTTTTCATATGTCTCTTGGCCTTCCTGTCTTTTGAAAAGTATCTATTTAGGTCTGTTGCCCATTTTTTGCTTGAGTTGTTTATCTTCCCTTTGTTAAGTTGTATGAGTTCCCTGTAAATGTTGGAGATTAAACCCTTACCGGTGATAACATTGGCAAATATGTTCTCCCATGCAGTGTGCTTTTTTGTTGTTTTTATTTTGATGTAGTCCCATTTGTTTTTCTCTTTAGTTTGCATTGCCCTAGTAGCTGTATCGGTGAAGATATTGCTTTGGCATATGTCTGAGATTTTGCTGCCTGTGGATTCCTCTAATATTTTTATGGTTCCCCGTCTCTTATATTTAAGTCCTTTATCCATTTTGAGTTTTTTTTGTGTGTGTATGGTGTAAGTTGGTGGTCTAGTTTGATCTTTTTGCATGTATCTCTCCAATTTTCCCAACACCATTTATTGAAGAGACTGTCTTGACTCCATTGTATGTTCTTGCCTCCTTTGTCAAATATTAATTGAGCATAATGGTTTGGGTTGATTTCTGGGTTCTCTATTCTATTCCATTGGTACATATGTCTGTTTTTGTGCCAGTACCAGGCAGTTTTGAGAACAGTGGCTTTGTAATACAGCTTGATATCTGGTATTGAGATCCCTCCTACTTTGTTCTTTCTCAGGATTGCTGCAGCTATTCGAGGTCTTTTTTTTTTTTTATTCCAGATGGCCTGAGGCAGGGGGCAAGTGTGGGCTAGAAGGGGTCAGTGGGGAAAATATGTAATATTTTCAACAATAAAGATTTTAAAATTGGCAAATGTTGGGGTTGTGGGAACTCAGCTAATAATATCCCTCTCTTCAACCTGAATTCAGAACCAAATGAGAGAGTTTCAGGAGTCAGATGGATGAAGACATATCAAAACAGTGACACTTCAAAAATTCATCTGGAATGTCACTGTTTTGACATATCTTCATCTGTCTGACTCCTGAAACTCTCTCATTTGGTTCTGAATTCAGGTGAAAGAGAGGGATATTATTAGCTGAGTTCCCTCAACCCCAACATTTGCCAATTTTAAAATCTTTATTGTTGAAAATATTACATATTTTCTCCCATTGACCCCTTCTAGCCCACACCTGCCCCCTGCCCCAGGCCTTCACCCCACTATTGTCTGTGTTCATGGGTTATGCACCTGTGCCTACTCGTGTCCCATCTCAGAGTTCAAGCACTGTCTTCTCTCTCATTCCAATGGCACCCCTCCTTTCTCTTGCTCTCACCAGTCCCCACTTCACATCTTCAGTCTAAGCCACCCTTTAAATCTCCTGCAAGGAACCTTTACTTTCTCTTGGCAACTGGTGATTGGCTCTCTGGGTAAGTGAACAGTGCTGATGTCTATGAAGGGCACTCGGGAGAAATAAATTGTGCAGAAGATGAGTAAAGGCTTTGAGAAAAAATGCTGGCTCTGGCAAAAGACACAGGAACTCTGGGGACTGTGCCACTCTCCAGGAGTGACGGGCCCTTTCAGTCTGAGTAACTGCCACACACCAGCTTACCACTTTGAATAGTTCAATGTAGCTGCTGGAGGAGCAGGTGGGAACTCACAACAGCCAGTTTAATATACTGGTGTTCAGTTTGCATGGGGTACTTGCTAGCATACAGACATCAGGAGATAATATTTGACCTTGGAGCCAGAAGTTCACAAAGATTAGCAAGAGTAATAGCATCTTGAGCATGTTTGAGATCTTGTCAATTGAGAGGCCAGGGAAAGGGTCAGGAAGTATTTCTCCAGATTCCCAGGAGTCCTCCCTCATTCCCAAGACTTGATAACCATTGTTTGTAAAACGTTAGTTAGGTGGTAGGTTTACAGGATGTATGCTAGACTTATTTTGCTACTGAAAAGGCACATTTAGAAGCAGGGTTGTGTGAAATATCAACTAGAGGTCAGAAGACTGGCTTGAAATTCTGGACTAGTCCATGACTAATTGGTTAACCCAGAGTTTGTAAACTGACCTAATTTTGTCTAGGTTTTCCCATCTATGAAATGAAGAGGAATTATACCTTCTCTATCAGCCCTTTCCTCACCCCTCTGTCCCATCGGGGTTAATTTCCTAGAGACTTTCTGCTACTTGCCTAAGTTGCTCCCATAATGCCCTGTGGAGGAGTTCTCTGTACTCTGCTCACACCCTCTGTGCCCACATTCAAACATTTTTATACTGTTTTCCTAGGGGCTGTGGTGTCCTCAGCCCTCGAAGGTTAAGGTTGCCTCAGGTTATGGCTCTAATGACTTAATTGTAACCGTTGGGGTGTGTGCTACTTTATAGTATCAGATACTATGAAGAAATAGATCCCTAGTGTAGGCATTTTGGGCAGGGAACTTAAGGTCATTGTTCATTAAGCCCTCCAAGTCTGCAGGTCAGGTTGGATGGGAGAGAAGAGAAAGGTGAAGAATCCACAAAGCTCATTGGTGTTGGAGAGCTAAGGGAGCTGCCACGTGCATTCAGCATTTTGATCCAGGAGCATAGTCTTAAAACAGCCCTCTAAACATTGTATTCAGGTGTGTGGTCTGCCTTTGAACTTGCTAGTGTTTTCTCAGACCTAAAACGTCAAACTGAAGGCTCAGAGCACAGTGCTGAAGCCTAGCCTGCAGCTGCTCTTACAGACCCTGAGCAGAAGTGCCTACAACAAAAACTAGTCAAATCTTAGATTTAACTGGTGAATCATTCATACTTTAGTGGGTGTTGTGGATCGATCAGAACAGACAGTCTCTGGGAAAGCTCAGCCTGACCAAGAAAAGATAGCTTGGAATGAAAGAGAATACTTCAAAGGTGAGAATTATATCTTTTATTAATCTCTTTATTCATTCATTGATTGAGTCACTCCCTTCCTCAGCAGATGCATTATGGTTTTCTGGGTTCTGAGCACATTCTAGCTGGGAGATCCAGCATGGTTTCCAGGAAGATGAGTTGTTTGAAATGAGCTTAAAAGGAAACAAAATATCGTTGTAGGGAAAAATATGGAGGAATGACAGTGCACACATTAGAGCTATAGAAACACCACTAACAAAGGCTAAGGAAATAAATGAATAAATAAGTTAACTGTTAAACAAGGCAAATGTGAGGAAAGAGTGAGAGGTGAGGCCAAAACTATGGCTAGAGTCAGAATTCAGAGGACCTGACATAGCATATTAGGCATTCTGCTAGAGGTAGTGACAAATTTTTAAGCAAGGGCATGACATGATAATCTAGCATGAGAACAACAATCCTAGACATGACATCAAGAAAGTGGTAAAGGAAGTAGGGATGGGGAAGACTATGGGCAGGACAGTTGAAAGACTGCTGTCCTAGAGATAACAAGGGACCAAAATAGACAATGGCAATGGAAGTGAAAAAGAGGAGATGAAATCAAGAGATGTTCTGTAGGTGGAGTTACCATAACTAACCTGGAAGACACTTGGATGTGGGATTTGAGGGGTAAAAAGGTGACCAACTTGAATAACTGAAAGGATGGTGGTGAGAAAAATGTACACTGAGTAGGAGCTGGTGATGAGGAAGAAGATGGGCTCCATTCTGGCCACATTGAGCTTGACATTACTCCTACAAGACACCCAAGGGAAGCAAGCTACCAGAGTAGGCAGTGTGTTAGACAGCCCAGGAGGGCCACCAGCTTCAGGATGAATGGCTGCATCTCCACAAGCATTGTTCGATGATGCTGGTGTCTTCTGTCCATAACTGATAGTGCCAAGGTTTGGGGAAAGGTTAAGAAAGAGAGGAGCAGATTTCTTCCCTCTTCTTTATTCTCCTTTTCCTATTTGAATTTTCCCCTCTGCTCTCCAGTGTATCCTTACTCTGATCAACCATACCCAGGCTGCCCACTCCACTCCATCCTTCTTCCTGTCCTGGTGGAATAGAAGATGGGAGGGAGGTGCTGATACAACAGCCAGGATATGGGTAGAGGAAGAGAAAAGATGACCCTCTAAAACTGCCTGTGGCTGAATGCAGTTGGAGCCCTATAAAATAGCACCTATTTCTAAATTCTTAATGTCATTGGTTCCATAGAGGATTATACACACTAGATCTCACAATTTGTTTCTCATTCTACCCAGTTCAGCACCTCTTCTGTGCCCCCCGCCATTCATGTGGTTTCCACCCTGGGTCCATGCCCCTGTTCACCTCTGCACTTTGCTAATGACATTTCTCTCCTAGGAATTCCGTTCCTCCCTTTTCCTTCTCATTTAACTAAGCCTTACTTGCTTTTGGGGTCCAGCACAAACCCCAAGTTCCCCAGTCCATCACACTCAATTATTAGAGCCCACCATATCGATCACCCTTCTTCACTGAACAGAGTGCATATTTGATGATTTAATTATATAGCTCCTGGATTATTTATCAATGATTTCAATAAGTTGAAATCTGCTTGAGGAAGAGCATAGTCCTAACTTAGAGCTGGAGGAGCTCTTGGGTACTGTTGGTTCTCGTTCCCTTTTATAGACAATAAAATTTATTGGGTAACATTGGTTAATAACATTTTATAAGTTTCTGGTATACAACATCTGCATATGCTATTGTGTGCTATCCACCCAAAGTCTAGTCTCCTTTCATCACCATATATTTGATCTCCTTTACCCTCTTTGTCCTCTCCACTCCCTTCCTCTCTAATAACCACTATTCTGTTGTCTGTGTTTATGAGTTTTTAGTCTCCTTGTGTCTGAGTATCCACCACCCTCTTTTCCCCTGCACTATCAGGCTTACTCTGATGTTGTGTTGATTTCAGTGGTCGGCAAACTCATTAGTCAACAGAGCCAAATATCAATAGTACAATGATTGAAATTTCTTTTGAGAGCCAAATTTTTTAAAACTTAAACTATATAGGTAGGTACATTGTTATTAACTTAATTCGGGTACTCCTAAGGCTTAGGAAGAGCCACACTCAAGGGGCCAAAGAGCCGCATGTGGCTCGCAAGCCTCAGTTTGCCGACCACGGATCTAGGTAATTGATAGAAAGAAAGACAAATCCTAGAAAGTTCAAGATCTTTACATTAGAAAAGGCTAAGTACTATGAAAGAGAGAATAAGAATAAGAATAAGGAGAAGGGGGAGGAGGAGGAGGAGGAGGAGGAGGAGGAGGAGGAGGAGGAGGAGAAGGAGAAGGAGAAGGAGAAGAAGAAGTCTAAGAAGAAGTCTCTAAAACCAGAATGGGTTAACTTTGCCAGAGATTTTGAGGATGTCGGGGAGTGCACTTGGCCAGATAGCTGCTATCCACTGTCTGTGGTGAGGAAGACTGAAATGAAGAAAGGATGAAAATTTTATGACTTAGATATATTAGTTTGTCATAAAAGGCAAAGTCTTGGGGGCATCTAAAACTACTTAAAGTGATTTTTCTCTTTTGTTGTTATTACAAAAGGATTCAGTAGTATTTCTGCTGAAATTAATAAGATATAAAATAAATTACAAGTAACTTTATGTCAAGCATATTTTAAAATCTTATTGCAACCGAGAATAGTAAACATTCCCCAGGAAATTTTAGCAAAAAAAAAATATATCAATAAAAGTTTTAATGAACATGGATTATGTGTCTTGCTAATACTAGGTACTTTGGGCAATTTCAAAGAACAAATCAATCAAAATAGTATTTAAAATACTGGTTACAAATAAGGAACATTCAAAAATAGACAAAGTTTCATGGAAGAAGGTGACAGTCATCCAGATGCCACTACCTAAAAGATAACACTTTAGCTATTTGCCTCGAGTCTTCCTTTTTTCAAGAAAATTTACCTTTTTTTGCAAAAAAAGAATAATTTAAGTTTTCAAACAAAAATAGGAAAATACAAAGATGACATTAAAATCACCTCTAAATATACCACTTAGAAATAATTATCATTAAACTAGAGTAGCACCATTCTGGACATCTTTTTCTGAAAATACATTTATAGGAAGGGGAACATTTGGGTATACTTTTAGGAGAACTGAGTTATACAACAGATCCTGTTTTTAAAATTAATTAATTTAATTTCATTTGAACTTAGAAGCGAAAGAACCTGATGTTCAATTGCAATACTCTCTAAACTTCAAATAATTCTGTTGTCACCACAGGGAAGAGCTTTTCTTAAAAGCATCCCTTTAAGTTTAAAAAGGGAGATTTTGAAATATTAAAAGGTGAGAGTTATGATTTTTAAGCGACACTTGCCCATTTAATCTCTCTGCTTCTCTTTATAAAAGATAATTTAATTTTTTGGTCCTTTATATCACAATGTTTAGGCTACTTTCTATGCAGTAATTTGGTTCCCAGAGACATCTTTCATGTTCCTTGTTTTTCAAATGGCTACAAAGGAGGGTTTTGGCCCCTCCCTTGTGTCTTTTCCCTGTGGTTTCAATCTCATTTTCTATGTATGCCATCTTGTTGTTTTATTATCTTATGCACAAGTGTTTGTATTGCTGACAATTTTCTTCTTAGGTTATCCTATAATAGTGGTTGGTAACTTTTTATGTAAATGGCCAGGCAATATAACTGTGTCAGGCTTTGGAGGCCATAGTTGTAACTACTCCTATTCGACTCTATGATTGTAGCATGAAAGCATCCTCAGGGACCATGTGAACAAATGGGTGTGGTTGTGTTCCAATAAAGCTTTATTTACAAAAAAGGGTGGCCGGCCAATCATGTGTCTTTCTCTTGTTTGGTGTGTGCTAGTAATTCTTTTGGTGTGGGGAGAATATTATTCTTTTATTTTTTTATTTTTGAAATATATTTTTATTTCACAGAAGAAGGGAGAGGGAGAACGGGATAGGAACATCAATGATGAGAGAGAATCATTGATTGGCTGCCTCCTGCACTCCCCACACCAGGGATTGAGCCTGCAACCTGGGCATGTGCCCCAACCGGGAATTGAACCATGACCTCCTGGTTCATAGGTCAATGCTCAACCACTGACCCACACTGGCCAGGCTAATATTATTCTTTTAAAAATTAATTTTGCTGAGTAATAGAAGAGAGAAATTCTTAGATGTAGTTCCTAATGATCATTTAATCTCAGAAATACTGAAGTGCTTTTTAGTTCATTTGGGATATCAGTTTTGTGGTTCTAGATATGACCCATGCTGACTGGCCAGTGGCCAATCAGCTTTAATGAGCTACATGTGATGGGAAGACTTAAGCCCAGAGCAGGGAAGCAAATTGCTCAGACACATGAGAGATTAGTCTTAGAGATGAGACTTGAAAACAGATCTTTAAAAAAATGTTTATTGGTGTGAAGTTCTCAAAATATAAAATTAAGCATTTCATAGAGAATGATTCAGTGACATTTAGTATATTCACAATGTTGTGCAAACACCACCTCTCTCTACCTCTAAGCCATTTTCATTACCCAAAAAGGAAGCTAAATATCCAGTAAGTAGTCACCCCTTCATGTTCCCTTCACCCCAGCCCCTGGCAACCAGCAATCTGATTTCTGTTTCCATGGATTTATCTATTCTAGGTATTTCACATGAAAGGAATCGTACAATACACAACCTTTTGTGTCGGGCTTCTTTCACTTAGCATAATGTTTCTGACGTTCATCCACATTGTAGCACACATCAATGCTTTATTTCTTTTTATGGCTGAGAAATGTTTCACAGTATGTATATAACACAATTTTCATCCATTTACCTGTTGATGGACATTGGGCTGTTTCCACCTTTTAGCTACTGTGGATAGTGCTACTGTTTACATGCATGTAGGTGTATTTGTTTGAGTCCCTATTTTTAATTCTTTGGATATATCCTAGTTGTGGAATTGTTGATTCATGTAATTCTATGTTTAACTTCTTAAAGAACTGTCAACCTTTCCCCCAGCGACTCTCATTTGACATTCCTACCAACCATGTATAAAGTTTTCAATTTCTTCATACCCTTGCCAACACATGCCACTTTTATTTTTATTTTGTGAGCACAGATTTTTGACTTTCAGTGCTCTTATCTTAGGAGGTTACAGGATTTGTCTTACATTTTCCACATGTATGAATGTTACAACTGCAACACCTACCACAACTCAAGGTGCATAATTCATATCATTAAATACTTTATGGATGCATTTTCCCAAAAAGTTTGAATTTCAGGGAATGTTCACAGATATCAATAAAAATAAAATTTCAAAATATTGTTTAAACAAAGTCAATTGTAACTTCTTTTAAAGTTTGAGAGTTGCTGTAGGAATAACAGCTGAATCCTTCTGTAATTCTCATGCTGGGAAGCCCAGGGAGGCCCAGGTGCCCATCTGCTGGGGCTGCTGTGAAGGTGTCTACCTCCCTGGGTAGGATATTGGAAGAATTGATGCTGATGTCCTTTCTAACTACATTGTAAAAATTAGAATTTGTGTTTTTTTTAAATATATTTTTATTGATTTCAGAGAGGAAGGGAGAGGGAGAGAGAGATAGAAACATCAATGATGAAAGAGAATCATTGATTGGCTGCCTCCTGAACAGCCCCCACTGGGGATGTGCCCGCAACCAAGGTACATGCCCTTGACTGGAATCGAACCTGGGAACCTTCAGTCCACAGGCCGACGCTCTATCCACTGAGCCAAACCAGTTAGGGCTAAAAATTAGAATTTGAATATGTACGGGCCTTTCTGAGAATGTACAAAACCCCGAGAATATTGTAATGCGTAATTTAAAACATGGATTTTGTGATCTTGCCACATTAGTGGAGTATAGAAGCTGGTGTCCAAAATTCCAGTGAAGATGGGTTGTTACAAGTCAAAATGCCGAGGGTTTCTGCTCTGTGGAGGCTGGAGGAGTGGAGAAGGTGCCACCCAGCCTGATCCCAGAACTGTAGCAGAGTTCCAGAGCATCCTCGGGCTCTGGCTGTGGTCAGTGACCTGTCTCCTTGGAATTCTCAATCTCATGAATTGGCCAGAAAAGCTGTGACATCTCCCAGCAAGGAGAAGCATGGACCCTTTGCATCTGGGCTCCAGCTCTGCTGCACTTGGACCAATCCTGAAAGTCACCTCCGGCCCTTTGGAAGGAACTATCCTCTTTCCATGGCCTTCTCCATCCCTGACAGACAGACTCACCCCATGGATTCAGTGGCAGCATTGTAGAAAGGAACCTGCTTCTTTGAGTTGACTTTCCCCAGGGAAAGGAGGGCTCCCCTTGGAGGCGGTGACCACAGAAAAGCCCCTTTTAAGTGGGGTGGGCACCTATCTCTCCGGACGAACAGGGCTGCAAATCAAGCAGGTATTACACATGAGGGGATGAGGTGTATTTATGAGTGGGGAGAAGCCCATAAGGAAGAATTATTAAGTCCAGGAGGAGCTGATTTATGTCCCAGGGAACTTCGGACTATAGTTCAGCCAGAGGAATGCCAGTCTCTGACAGGTGTCCATGAATAAATTTTCCTTCTTCTAAGCATTCTCATTTCTTTGACAGCCACAGGACAAACTCTTCAGCTAACTTGAGGACTTTTCCCGTCCTGCCCTTCTCCTCAGTCCCCTCTGCTTCATGGTGTTTACAGCTCCGGGAGGTGAGAGGGAGGAGGGCCACACCACCAGCCAGCTTTGAGAAAGCCTTGGGTTTTCATCACCCCCTGTGGATTCTCCTAGCCTGGAAACGGAGCACTTTCCCTTCAGGCTGGTGGAAACTGGCTGGGAGATCTGAGGAAGCCAGGGTAGGTGTCAGCACAGGTACCTGGCTTCTGTCAATAAATACAAGGATCACAGCATCCCCCGGGGCTGGAGGCCAGAGTCCTGCTTTTTAAGGCTCTGTGGAAAGGACTATTTAATGATATCCCGGTCTCCAGCGATCTTTGCCTCTAAGAGGTTCAGCATACCGGGGTCTTTGGCCAAGAGCTCTGTACCTGGGGATGCAACAGTGGCTGCCTGTCCTCCCTGGAGGCAGGCATCTGGGGCTCCTTTGGACTCCAGATCTCATCTGCATTCATGTGGGACACCATGTCCTTCCGGCATCCACTGCAGAGGTTTGTGTCTGCATGTATAATTGCTCATAGAGTGCAGACTGGCTTCTATTAAACGGAGTTGGAATGCTGAATGCATGACTATGGCTAGGAGTCATCTCTATTTCATCTATCTACCCATCTATTTATCTGTCATCTACCTACCCATCCATCTGGCTGTCATCATTCTGTCTATTATCTATCTACTAGAGGCCCAATGCATGAAATTCATGCAAGAGTAGGCCTTCCTTCCCCCGGCTGCTGGCACCGGCTTCCCTCTGGCACCCAGGACCAGGGCTTCCCTCTGGCCACAGCTTCATCCAGAATGACGTCCAGTCTAATTAGCATATTATGCTTTTATTATTATAGATCTATCTATCTATCTATCTATCTATCTATCTATCTATCTACCAATGTCTCTAACTCTGCATTTGTCTATTAACATTCATAGGAATAGAGTCCGTGACTAAAATCTCATTACAAAACCTGATCAATGGAAACTTTATGATGAACTGCATTCTTTTCTTTCTCAAAACAACCTTATCTAGAGTGTTCATGGAAAAAGCAGGAATGAATATCATATATAGACACCCCTTGAGGGGTTCCAGCTTTATTTGACATTAGGCATTTAAGAATTTAACAATATTCCCCACCATCACCCCTCCACTGTCCACTTGTGCCTCCAAGGATTTTGTGGGCAAGGGTGAGAGGTGGCCTCCAGGGCACTGGGCTCCTGATCTCAGTGTTCTCAATCATCAGTCAAACAACCAAGGCCCATCTTTCCCATCCTGCTCTCTGGTACACGGAGAGGGAGTGCTGACCCCAGGACCTTGTCCTGGCCACAATAGGGCATCTCTAGTTTCAGCCATTCTGTAGTCTCCTCTTCTCAATTCCAGGAAACTGGCCAATCACTGAAAATTCTGTTATTGGTACCACCAAGAGCTGGAGAAAAAGGAATCTTATTCTGTTCTCAGCTATAAGCTTAGCACTGGAGCAGAAAATGTCTGTGGCTTATGTGAGGGGTTCTTCCTTCAGGAGCAAGCAAGAGAGGATCAGATCCCTTGCATAAAACACAGTGGGCAGTCCCAGAATTCCAGGTCACAGACACAATTTCAGTTGTACCTTGCTCCTTGGTATTCTCTTTCCTACATATGAAGTGGAGTAATGTCAAGCAAAACATTTTTGCCTCTCTGAATCCTACCCATATTTAGTTATCCATCTCCCATAAATCCCACGCTGATCCCCCAGGCAAAACTGAACTGTTCTCGAGAATCTATTTCATTCATTATCTGTTCTACAACATATCACATATATTTTGTGTTTTTTTTCTTAAAGTTTTAACATGTTTAACTCTTAACACTCCAGCAAAGCTGAGGGCAGACCCCGTGTCACATATACATGTCTCGGAATACCTCTGGGATTCTGCATCCATGCTGGGTGTGGAATAAATGAGAGAGATGTAGAAACACATGTTGGTGGATGCTGATCCTGTTACTATTCCCAGATTGTTAGTTGTCTAAAATTTTTCAACCAGAACCCGCCATTCTCAGGAAGTCCCTCATATATTATGGTGTGGATTCTTGGCAGAAGTCATCGTGGAAGATGGTATTAGCACTGACATATTTGCCCTGAGATGGACACAGTGCAGCAAAGGTCTAGCTCTGTGAACATCATTCGCAGATGGATTGCCTCTCCTTGGCCACAAGCTTTCAAGCAGTGACACGAGGGTCTAACTCCTTTACTTGTGACCTGTTGCCTCTGAGGATGCTACGGAACGAAGAGAATGAGCGGGAGGATCATATGGGATTTTCTAAGGGTCAGGACTACTGAGGGCTTATATGTTCTGCTTACATGTCTCCTGCAGGACACAGTATCTCGGCCCTGCATCTAATGTACACAAGGTTGAGAAAGGTCATCTTTCTGAGCATCTTCCTTTGTACTCAAGCCATGATACCACCTGGAAAGCCTGTGGCATTATCTCTGCCAGGTCGGTGAGACAGGTTGTTGTTCTTTTCATATAGAATAGGCCAGTGGGGCTGGAGGCAGTGGCTGAGGGAGTTACTAGAAACCAAGCCACGGAGGGCTTGTAATCAGATTCTAAGTGGTTGAAGGCCATTTGGAGAATTTTGAGCAGATGAGTGACTTATATTTTGAAAAGGACTCAGATCTTATTCCCTTGGTCCCCTGCTCAGCCCTCTCTGGCTCTGGCTGGCTCATGGAGGGCAGCAGCCCCGCATCCCATAGCCCCTGCCCTCTTATTCCTCCAACACCAGTGGTCTACCTCATACTGAGATGATGCTAGGTGGATAGGGGCAGTCCCAGTGAACCATGATGCTAGCTTAATGTGTTTGTATTTTTTTTTGTTTTTTGGTCAGCAGTCACCGATCCCTTGAACAGTTTTGGATGATTTCTTTTGGAAAGGGATGCATTTGATAAATTCAACCACACTACATTACCAGAGACAAGGCATATAACTTACCAGGTAGGTAGAGGGCAGGATGGGTGGACTACAGGCCCTTCCACCAGCTTCACAGAAGTGCTTCTGCTCCCAATGCCATGCTCATCACCGATAACCCAGTGGCCTGGCAATCTCTCCCCTTCAGCACTGGCAGGAACAACACTCTTAGAGGTGAAAGTACAGTTTAATTTCCAGGCTCACCCAGGCGTAGACTGGGCTGCATAGGAGGCCGATAATGAAATATTGGTGGTGCATATTCGATGATGTGCCGTGCGTGCCTGGCACACAGTTCAGGCTGAATGAATGCATTTCTGTGGAAGTCTACACCCCATCTGCCCAGAGCAGTGGGCACAGGCTCAGAAAATCCAGGATGTTTCCCCTTGGGTTCCTCATGTCCCCTTGAGGGCCCCTCCTCTGAGCGAGAGACTTGCACTGCCTCCCCTGGACAAATGTGGAGGAGGGGAGGAGAGAAGAAGGAAAAAGCACTACTCCTCCCCGACTTGCTGTGCTCTGAGCTGAGAACCTACAGAGAATGGCATTCTCTCACTGCGGTTTCCCAGTGACAATGGGGTCAAAGAAAGCATTTTTCAAAAAGAGCTTTTTCTTTCTCAATTCATGGCAGAGCAACCAGTCGCAAGCAGCAAAATGAAATAGGTCTCTGTTATCTCTCCCCCCGCCAAAGAGACAGCCATACAAGAGGAGGAGATAATCCCCATCTGGCTTTTATAGGCCTCATAAAACGCATTGTGCAGGCATGTAAAATATATGGGACTGAGCAGACATCGAGGCAGGGACAGGTACAACCCCCAGCTCCTCACACTTTTTGGGCTTGAATACAACAAAACACTGAGATTTCTTTCTTCTTTTTCTGAGTATAAGGACAACATCTGGGAAGCCCCCAACTGTAGCCTCTATATTGACCTTTTATGGAGATGACATCACAGAGGATAAAGTGATAATGGTGATAATAACAACAGCAATAGAGATGAAGATTATTAATAGAAATAATAGTTCTAAAGCCTGCTCTTTTCCCTTTGCCCATCTGTGACTCAGCTTCCAACTGTCTGGGATACAGCTTACAGCTTGTTGAGTTCCTGGGAGATGGGGCAATCTCTCCCCTTCAGCACTGGCACCTCTCCCTCAGAGCCTCACAGTGTTTGGTTAGTCCAACCACATGTCTGTTCACAATATTCACCTCAAGTCACAGATGCCAGTTTGTACCTACACGTGCACATAGGTGATGCATGTCATCCCAGTCCTAGCTCTTGCTGGAGGGTGACCTCATGAGTCGTGATACCAGGCTCACAGCCCTGCCCCAGGAGGGAGAGTTTGGTGACATGCTGCAGACGCCTGGCACCGTGTTAGATGCCATTTCTTTAGAATGTCTCCCACCATGTTTGCCATCAGCTGCTTGGTCAAAAGACATTAAAGGTACTTAAACAGTGACACATGCCATGCTGTTCCTGAGAACTAGCTGAGAAGCCGCTAAAGGCGAGAGTTGGAAGAGAAAGAGTATCTGTTCTGAGAAGACCAGACAAATCGGATTTGGGACTGGAATATAGTCTCTTTCTAAAGTTAAAGCCCAGAGATGGGGACATACGCATTCCTGGATCAATAGAATAGTGGAATGGATGAGACAGAGGACAGATATCTGTGCCTCCTTCTTTCTCTCCTTTTCTCACTTTCTACTTCCCTCTATCCCTTCTACAGATAGCCCCAAGGAATTCATACGCATGGAATACTATTCGAAGGTTTCAAATAAGCAAAGTCAGAGCCTCTTACGAGTCAATGTTTATTGATTCTCTAGATCAGTGGCCCCCAAATGTGGGATTTACAGACCCTTCCCCAGGCCAACAGACTCAGCATAGCAAAGGGACAGACTTGAGTACTTTGTATTTTTTCAAGTTGCATAGAGACTCTCATGGGCAGCCAGATAGGGATCACTATTCCCCATGTTCCCAAGAAGGAATGAACTGGCCGGACCCACTATAACAAAAGGGCACAGGATTTAGGGCCAGGCAGAGCCTGCTTCCACTCTAGCACTATCATTTTCTGTTTGTGACCCTTCCCCAAGTTCAAATTCTTTACCATTAAAATGGAGGTTTTGATAGAACCCAGTGTGCAGGGTTTTGGTGGGACTGCATGTGGTGGTGGACGCAAACATGCCTTCTAGACCATAAAAGACTGCACAGGGTGACCCTCTCCCCACCTTCTTCTCAGAGTCTTTCTACATTGTCTTTCCTTTGAGCTCTGGAGAGAAGCTGCCCCTCATCTTCCGCTCCATCTGTGATACTCCTACTCCCACTCATGGCTCCTCCCCTTTACTCTTGAGTTCTTCACCAGCCCCTTTCCCTGTCTGCACACATGCTTAGATCACTTCATCCTTTAAATCTCTCTCTTTGGAACTGCTATTTTCTTAAGCTACCATTTTACCTCCCTCCTTTAATTCACCAACAGAGTTTTGAAAATATAGGATACCTTCTCTGTTACCATTTTCTCTCTAACCCCCTCCCCACTCTTTGATGATTGTAACATGATGTCCACATCCTGCATTACTCCATGCAGGCTGCCCCCCAAAAGGTTACTAATGGACACCACCCATTGGCCAACCAACAGTTCCTCTCAACCGCTCTGCAGTGTTAAGTAGCATTGTTCCATTCTCTTGATGGCATTCAATGCAACATGTTGGCTGCATCACCTTTCACCACCTATGGTTTCAAATACCACCTCTATGCAGATGTTCTCAGGTTTATTTTCCGTTGCACTCTTTATTAATAATTGTTCTATGTAGATCTGTCCATTAGCCATGAAGAACCTCAGAATCAACATGGCTAGCTGAAGCTATCATTCATGCCCCTTTCCTCCTCTTGTATATCAGTGAGGATGGTCTTGGATGTAGGTAATGGAAGGTTGAGCTAAAACTGGCTTAAATATAATGACATTTTATTATTTTACATCCCAATAAGTGTGGAGACAAGGTAATCCAAGGTTTGGTGATTCAGTGGCATCAAGAAACCAGGTTATTCTCATTTGCTTATTTTTCTATCCTTGGGGTATTTGCTCGGTTTTTTTGGACTGGTTCCCCTTTGCTTCCAAGACAACCACGGCAATTCCAGAAGATGTGCGAAAGTGCAATATCAAAAGGCAGGAAGAATGACTGTTTCTCTGAAAACATCTTTTTCAAAAAGCCACAATAATCCATCCCAGTGGATCTTCAGGGTAACTCATGTCTCTGGGTAGGATCACATCATATGCCCTGTCTGGACCAGTCATTGGCAAGGGCATGGGGAAACCATGATTCTCTTAGCCTCACCTAAATCACAGCTCTAAAACATCAGTAACAAAGAAATGGAGGGGAAGACTGACTCTTGGGTAGTCAACCAACATGGCTACCCATTGTCACCATAACCTTAAACATCAGCTCCAATTTACCCATTCCCGCTGTTGGTTCTCCATGCAACCCCACTCCAATCCACGCCTGCCTGCCCTCTCTCTCCCTCTCTATTCCAACCACACAAAGCTACTTCCTCTTTTCTTATACTGTTCTCTAAACCTGGAACCTGGTACTTCCTTTTGTGATTATCTGCTGACTTTTCATCAGAGACCTTACCTGAGGTGAGGGGTGGTGAGCATCATGGCTTGTGCAACCCCTTTTGTATCTCCAAGTTACCCTGGACATTGCTCCAGCTGGCTGCATTGCGTTCTTCACCATTCTTTCTGTGGACTGTTTGCTTTGAGGGCAGGGAAACTGCTAATGTCTATATGTCCAGGACTTAGCACAGTGTCTATCAGAGGTTTCAATAAGTGTGCATTGGATCAAATACTGGATGACCAGGTTTAATATAGAGAGCTATATCTAATTAGGTAATGCCTCCTCTGTTGTAGAGTTGGTCTCCTTTCCATTCCCAAGACACACACAGGTAAGTCACCCAGCTTTCCCAAAACCTGTCTCAGAAAAAACATAGTATTTGGAACAGACAATATTTGGGAGGAAGTTTATCAATGAGAGATAGGCCAGAAGATGGTCTAGCAAGACTATGCCTCTCTCCCTCCCTGCCCCCCAAAGGTCACCCTCACTAATATTTCCTGAGGTCAGAATCCTTGAAAAACCCTACCAATTATTGCAGTCAACTGACCTAAGCCATGGAATAGTCTAGCAATAATGAAACTTATGAAAATAAGTGGGTTATTTTCTAAGAAGGATTAATGATACAATTTTGGTTCTTAAGATGAGGTGCTGCCTTGATGTGAACTGGATCCTGCACCAGTTTCTGGGGAAGCCCTGCCATGTATGTACACATGTCTGTGTGGCTCATCACTCCTGGGAAGCTGTTCCTGACTGGATGTGGGTACTGTGCCTGGCAGGGACCCACTGGAATGGGGGGCAGCGAGGAAAGTCACTCAGTTGTCCACCTTGTAGTGACCTTGATATATTCACCCCCAGTGGTCAGAGTTCCTGTAGGTTAGGCTAAGGCACCTGGGAGGCCTCCTCTGCCCTTGTGTGGCTATCTTCAATGGCACATTGTCCTCAGGCCAACCGGCCATGGCTGCTGTGACAGGGCTGTCTGTGCTAATAAAGCACATGGCAAAAGCCTTTTCTGCTTATGTATAAGGGAACTGTTGAGGCCATTTTTCCTTTATTTTCATTAGTTAGTTAGTTGTGCCTCTGGTAGGCATTTGAGGGTTTACAGCACACACTCCCTACCTCCAGTGCCCAGTGCCTGGCTATGTACTTTGGAAAATCAGAGAGCAGAACAAATGCACAGGCAGAGAATTTTGTCTTCCTACATCTGCCACATCTGTCCTCTTTCTCTCTGAAGCTGGGTCTCCTCCCCTCTCATAGGCATCCAGCCAGCTCACCAGCATGGTGCTTTCAGGAAAGATGTGATCTTTGCCTTTCATATCGACATGAATGTGAGCCCCTGTGTGGCATCTCCCAGGAATACTTGCCAATTAAATCTGTGGCGACTGTAGAATCAAAGACGCTCTTCCCTGTTGAAGTTTCAAGAATCAGTGAATAGATAGGCTGTACAAGCCCACACACATGCACATCTCTGCGACATTTAAACTCTGATACTTTATAGCCTTTGATCCTCACAACACCCCATGTGCTAAAGGAGACATTCTTAGCATCTTCATTTTGCAGAAAAAGAAACTGTAGTTTGGGGACGTTGAGTAGGTATAACCCCACTGGGGAGAGAACCCCATGGCCATTGGAGGGCAAGTGTCCACAGCCAGAGCTCTGCCCTGAAGCAGGTGCCTCCAGGAAAAACCCTCCTGTGACCTTCCCCTCCTCTGCGCCAGGACCTGGTGTCTAGGATACTAGGCTAGCATATCAGATCCTGTGTGCTCGGACACTGGGTATGGAGGATACCCTAAAGGAGACTAGGGCTACTGCTAGTTGCAGTGGTCAGTCAATTCTAAAGGATTTCCCCCTAAACCAGCAAGCGTTTATCAACGTTTTAAGGCAGAGGGATTTTCCCTGCCCCTCTATGTCCTTTAGATCCTCAACATCAGACTTTGACATTCCCACCCTCATTATCTTTCTCCTCTTTGGGCGGCCTCCCCAGGGACGAGGTGAGAGGGCTGTGGATGGGGCAGCTCTCATCAATATCGGGGCTGAGGAATTTGTGTTTGCAAATTGCCGGAGACAACTGAAGAGGCAAAGAAAAAGTCTTTTTGGAGGCAGAGGCGACTGGAGAAAATAGTGTGCTCTATGAAATAGATAAGCAGAAGAGCTGTTTATTCCCTTGGTGGTGTGAGGCCCGGCTTTGAGGCAGATAAATCTTGGCTGGTAATACAGTACTTAAACCAGAACTGACACCTTTTCATATCAACCGCGGAGAATTGCCTTTGTGTGGCTCATCTGCAAAGGCTGCCGCTGCTCCTTCTCGCATGTCAATTCCTTGGCAGCCTGTTGCTCACCTCAGCCTGCCCTTTAGGCAGCTGCCCCTGGGCTCAGAAGGGCAGGGGAGGAGGGATGGCCCCCAAATATCAGGGACAACTAGTGGAAGCATTGGATGGAATTGGGGTGTTTGTCTGCTCCAACGATCTTCCCCTCTGTCCCTCCCCACCCTCCACCCCCAATTCTGCGTGGAGCTGCGGGAACCAGCTGGCAGGGCACAGCAGATGGGCAGAGTGCAGTCCCTGTCCATGCAGCCTTTGCCAGGCACCAGGGCCCCCAGGCAAATGAGCTCAAATTATTTTAACGTTGTCTTTTAATAGACAACTAAAATATGCATTCTGTAGATAAATTGGATACTACTGATAAACAAAGGAAGAAATATTTGTCATGTTTTGTATATATTTTATTGTCTATCCTTCCAAGGGTAAATATATATATATATATATATATATATATATATATATATATGGTACATGTTCATTTTTAATAAAAATAAAAGTATACTATTATGGACTGAATGTGTGTGATGTGAAGCACTAAGCCCCATGCGACTGTATTTAGAGATGAGCCTTTGAGGTCATGAAGGTTAAATGAGGTCACACAGGCGGGGCTCTAATACTATAGAACCATAGGACCGATGTCCTTGCAGAAGAGACCTGAGCGAGCTCCGTTTCTCTCTCCCCCAAATAAGAACACAGCAAGCAGGTGGCTCACCGTCTACAAGCCAGGACGGGAGCTCTCACCAGGAACCGAATAGCCTGGCACCTTAGTTTGGGACTTCCAGCTTTCAGCACTGTGAGAAAATAAATTCTGTTGTTTAATCCGCTAAATTTACGGTACTTTGCTACGGCAGCCTGAACAGACTAATACATGTAATCTACATATAATTTTACTGCTTTTGCCCCCATGTTTGACTTATCATACTCATCTTTCTGGCACACACACACACACACACACACACACACACCTGCAGCATCATAGGAGCAATCACTATCTCCACACCCAGGAACCTCTGTGGCTCTGGCCACCTGTCTATATCACTGCTCATCCCCCGGCCTTCCTTCCTCTCGTCCTTTCCACCTCACTTGGCTTTCCACTGGAGGCAACGTGGAAACTGAAGATGTGATTTTAGCACAGCCAGTTATTAGTTATGTGACTCTGCCAAGTTGATCTCCCTGAAACTCAGTTTCTCTGCTTATACAGCAGTCTAATAATTTTGACATCCTTTGAATCTGGTGAGAACTAAATTGGAACATACTTGTCAGCATGGTGGCTGGTAAATAGATGCTCAGTTAGGCAAAAGTAGGCCTTTTCCTCCAGAATGTCCTCCGCACAGGAGTGTCTTTGGTCCCCTGCGGTCTGCCATGCTGAGCACCGCCTGGGGCCCGGCTGGCTGAGCGCTCGGTCTGGCTGGGGATGCGGTTTTCCTGCTCCTTTCTTTGTCCTGCCAACCTTGCTTCCTCTTAGCTGCTGCTGCCCTCTCCTCCCTCAGGAGTTCTTCAACTCCAACCCTGTCTAGCAGAGAGGGCTGTGTCCTATGGGGTTTTTAACAGTTTCCTGAACACATTCACTGGCCCTTTTTGTCATAAGGGTTCAGCCGCTGTTTGCTGCAGGGTAGCTGCAAGTAGGCGATACTCATGGCAGATGCTGGGGAAGGCACTTTGCTCTAGAGTCATGGGTCTGGGCTCAACTAAACCAAGATCCTCCCCTGACCCTGTTTTCCGATGGCCCTTAGGAAAGATCTCCTTAGTGTAGTCCTGAGAACAGATGTGCCTCTGCTCCAGCCCAGCTCATGGCACACCTATCCCGCCTCGCCCAAAGCACCAGCTCTCTCCTGGGCCACCGCATCGCTTGTGGCACAGAACCTGTAGCTGTAAGCACTTGGCTGAGCTGGAAACCCCAGCCCCCTGCCAATCTAGAGCTTCCTTCCCAAGCAGCTGCCACCACACAATGGAATTAACATAAAACACAACTCGGCGGAGGCACATTTAATTTGCTGTGATTATACTATCTATTATACAACACAGTTTTAAGTACTACAAGCTCCCTGGAGAACAGGAGGGAGGGGGAAAAAAAGCAACACCATGTGTAAAAAGAACCCAACCCTCTCCAAAATCACATAATGACAGAAGAACCGCATTAACAAAACACAACTCATGACATAATAAATAGTGTATTTTAAAGCACTTAACATTTCTCGATTCTCCATTTCATTCCCATCAGGAACTCAGTTTATTTCTAGTGGAGGAAAAAAGTTTTAGCAACAATTTAAAACTCTGAGAGACAATTAGAACAAGGAGAATGTCCCAGGGTGAATGTGGGGCAGGTTTCCAGATGAACCGAACAATTGGGCCCCGCACTGCTCCTAGGAGAGCCCTGAGCCTTCCGTGTAAAGGGTCCACAGGGAAGGCGCAAAGGGGGGGAATTCTGATGGTGCCCAGTCCTGCTTCCACTGCTCTCTGGCCATGTGACCACTCTGGTCCTTAGTTATCTCATCTGTAGAATGGGAATAACACCAGCCTCCTCAGATGTCTTATAAGACTTTGATGAGATGTTATAGTTTGCCAATTGCCAGCATATATTAGGAGCTCGGTAATCCTTTATTCCCTCTTGCTTCCTTTCTGCTTTCCAGCCCCTCCCCTTCTGGGATAAATGCTTTTCCTAAAGGAATGGGCCAGGAAGAGTGGGCTGTCAGGTAGCTCTGGGGAGACCTTGGAGACAAGAGCATCTTAAGCAACTTTCCAATGTCCTCTGAGCCTTGAAGACCTACATCAGCCTAAAGGTGTGCAGTTGTGAACTGGTCTGCAAGCAGAGGATTGGACCAGTGGCCTCGAGGATAAGACAGTCCCATCCCCACGCCTCAAGCCACCACAGTCTAAGAGGTGGTGGCCCTAAGTTGGAAGGGAGAGGAGTGTGCGGCGAGGACCCGAGGAAGGAGTAACCAGCCCTGGCTTCCCAATGGTGGTAACACGTGGGCAATGGAAAGAAGTTTGGACAGGCACACCTGAACTCACCGCACCGGGCCCAAATCTTCTCTGAATGGCAATCATTCTGGCAATGGAGAGAAGGGGGAGAAGTCCTAACCTTTTTTTTCAGCTTGCTTAGCAAACCTTATTGCCAAGACGCCTGTTCTATAACTCAGTGCAGCACTTATGAGTGGGTCCCTGTGCTGTGCTGACGCCAGGCCAGAAGTCTCTAGAGATAGAGACCCCGCTGTCCTGCCTGTAGAGTGCCTGTTCCAGATGATACACAGGAGACTAAATCTCACAGAGTGAGGCATGTGCCTTCAAAGAGCGAAAACAAACAGACATAGGCCTTCAAAAATGTGCTTCTCGATGCGGGGGAGGGAATTGCAGCAGCATGAGCTAGGTCATGTTTGCGATGCCACAGGCAGTGGTGTGCCCAGCCAGAATTCTCATGCTATACTTTGCACTGGTTTTCTTAGGGTCACTCTTCTGGGGGAAAGTGATAGGCCCTTCATAAAACTAGTTATAAAATGCATACTCATGCTTTTCTATATCAAATGAGAAAATCAGATATCATTCGGGCCACACATATTTACCAGAGAGCTGAGCTCTGCAGGGAAAATAAAATAATAACCAGTGTGAATAATCGTTAACAGCGTGCACAACACTTTATCATATATTTTGTGATCCTCACAACAGACCTGTACCATCAGGCAAAATAGATATAAATATGAATATAATTTTATGTTATTTTAATCTTAATTATTATAATCTTCATCTTACAAAAGAGGCTCATGAGGCACAGAAACATTAAGTATTTTGCTCGAGGTCACACAGCTAATAGGTGGTATGAATGAAATTCATAAGACCAGGTCTTTGGAGTCTAAGTTCAGTGCTCTTTGCACAGTTCCATTCTGCCTCTTATAAATATATGCCAGCAGAGGTGTGGTGTTCAAAGATTATTGCTGAAATATCTAGAAGTGTATGTAATATGAATTCCAAGAATCTTGCTGACCCTTGGGTTGCATATATAAGTGAAAGAGGAAATAAATCATCCTTTCTGCTAGGGAAGCTCCAAACTCCAAACATTTACTCATCTTAATGGAGTGCCAACACGGTCCCACAGGTGAACCCTTGTATTGGCTAAACTTCACCCCTCTTTCCCTCTGTTCCTTCTGCTCCTCCTTTGCTTTACAGAGTGAATACCCTTTACATGAAAGTGAAAAACTGTCCCCTTTTCCCAGACTTTTGCTTTTCCCGTTGGACCTCTTTCTGCTTTACTGATTGCAGCCCTCACACTCCTTATAAAATTCTCCTCAGTTCCTCAGGACATGTCTGGGGACAGATCCAAAAATGGGGTCAGATTATAATCCACAGTGTCTCTCTTGAGGCTATAGACTGGCATAGATTGCATTTAAGATTGTGCCATTTGGCTTTGCATAATTACATTTACACCTTTCTTGATTTTCCTCAAAGTATGGGGTGGAAAAAACCCCTATCATTTTGCTCACATGCATTGGCACAGAGAAGCCTGACCCTATTAGAGTGTAGGGCTCAGCCCTGCTTTGGCCTTCAGGGCAATGCTGAGATGTGGGCCCTGGTCTCCAGGAGCCTGTTGGTAGAATGGAGATAGGCTTGGTTTGCTGGAAGTGAGGCTGGAGAGGTTCTGAATATTAGGAGTGTTTCAAATGGGAAACAATATTGTGGCAGAGCTTATTAATTTCCATGTAGAAAATAAGGAAGAAGAATAGAAAACCTCAACATGCAAAGCCCACCCAGGATATTATGAACACTCACCAAATGATCAAGTTGGCAAAGAAGCCAATTTAGCAAAGGATCAGTAAATTCAGAGGTGAAGTAGACCTGCTTTAGCCTGTGGTTTTCTATTTTCATACTTACATGTGCCTAGATATTTTAGGGATTTAGTTAAAAGGAAGGAAGGAGGAAAGGAAAAAAAGGAAGGAAGGAAGGAAAGAAGGAAGGAAGGAAGGAAGGAAGGAAGGAAGGAAGGAAGGAAAGAAGGAAGGAAGGAAAGAAGGAAGGAAGGAAGGAAGGAAGGAGGAAATACCATCTAATGAAGATTTGGAGATGTCACATTAGAGTGAAAACAGTAAGGCATCTGCTTAGTGGTCCCAAAAAAGAAAGCAAGCCCCGCAGATGAGGACATGATTACCACATTTTTCTTCTGCATAGATGCATGGAGAGGGGTAAGAGTAAATGACTAGATGTCCCTGGCTTCCCTGAAGGATTTACATAAGAATTGCAAAAGAGGGAGAGGAAGAAGAGAAAACCTAAAAGAAGGAGAGAGAGGAAGAGAGAGTAGAAAAAAAGAGAAGATGGAGAGGGGAAGAAGAAGACGAGGCAGAGGGAAGGGAAAGAAATGGGAAAATCAAGAACAATAGAGTTTTTGTTTTGTTCATTCATTTGTTGCTTTCAGTTATTTATATATATAACAATATGGTGGTTACCAGAGAGAAAAGAAGATCAGGGGAGGTAGTAGAGGGTAAAAGGGGTCAAATACATGAGCTGGAAGGAGATGTGATTTTGGGTGATAAATGCAATATAAAGATGATGTATTAGAGAATTGTACACCTAGAACCTATATAATTTTATTAATCAATGTCACCTCAATAAACTTAATAAAAAAGAACAACAAGAGAGAAATCTAAAAATAATGTGATTTTTGGACAAAGGAATAAAAGAAAGACACAGAGAAAACATGGTTCTATTTTAAGAAATTTCCACTGTGGGCATGCAGACAGTGTTGGAGAAGAGGAGGGACCAGGCCACTGTGCAACTATTATTGTATAATCAAGTCTAATAACAGTAATTCACTGGGAGAGGTCACTGCCTGCATGTGGATGAAATTTAATTTGATGAGACTGATGCTTCTTGTATTTATGCTGCCTGATGGGGGGTGCAGGGTGTTGAGAGAACCCAGTTAGGAGAATTGAAAGGTATAGAAAATGAGTCGATTTGTTCCCCCTCCAGCTTTCCTGAATAGAAGCTGCTCCATACTCAATCACATTCGATTATTCCCATGTATAATTCTCGCAGTCATAGCCTTGTCTCTCCATTAATTATGGCGATTAGTTTGAACAATTGTTGATGCTAATTAGACTTTGAGAAATGTGTTTGGGTTGCCCATTGGTTGGCATTCAGAAGAAAGAGAGAGAGTGAGGAAGAAGTGAGAAAAGTGCCAGGGCTTAATCTGTTCAGACTTGGACAGGCACAGAGGCAAGAATGGCACTAGCTCAACCACAGAAGGAAGAAATGTCACTGGGCATGACTCTCCAGCCCCAGGCTACTCTTCTGCACTTGCACAACCTCTGCTTGCTGTTTACCCTCATTGCCTCACTTTTGCCTCTAGACATTGTGCACATTCCTGACTGTATACATTCAGGTAGGCCGTTGCCTCCCAGAAAAGCTCTCCTCCCATCTTTCTACCCAATCAAAACATTAAGATCTTCAGGGTTCAGCTGATGCCCCCATCTCCTCTACAAATTCTTCCCTGACTGTTCTAATTACAATGATTATCTCTCTGCTTTAAATTCCATTGTTATCACCATAGAATATCTTCATTAAGCACGTGGGTTTAAGGGTTAGCAAAATCTGCTAATTCTACTATTGTTAGTTGTGTGACCTTAGACGAATTAACATTGCAATCCTGTTTCCTCATCTTTATCACATCAAAATAATAACACTTCTTCATTAAGTTGTGAGTGGGAATTATGTTCAAGGTCTCTTAGAAACAATTCAGCTCCATACTGACACCATAGATTCTGCTTAATAAATCCTTGGAGATTGATGGAAGAACAGAGATCGAAGTATCTAAATGCAAGAAACTTTTAGAGAAAATAACATTGGAAAAGTGGGGAAGAGGGAAAAAAAAGCAATCCAAATGGGAATTACTATTAAGACATCCTAGAGTTGTGCTTCCTCCATTAAGGTTATTCTCAATATCCACCTAAGAGAAAAGAGTGGTCCAGTAGTTAGAATAAATTGTGTTGAGACCAGAAAGTGTTACTCAAGGTTGGCCTCTAGCAGTCACATAACTGTTTCTTGGACTCTGAGTTCATCCCTGGGGAGAGATAAAGGGATTATAAGAGAAAGAGCTGCCCTACAGGTGTGATGAGGAAGAAGATAATCGTGGGAAGAATACTACATGGAACGTCTATATGCCTAGCACTGTGATAAGATTTATGAAGAGTGAGAAGAACAAGGTCACTTGATCTTTGTCCTGTATTTGTTTTTGTCATCCAATTCATTTGACACTTAGTCATTTGTTGACCATGTGTTATTTGCTGGCCTTGAAAGGTTCAAAGTCACATAAGAACTCTTCCCTGCTCTCATGGGCTCACAGTCTAGCACAGTGGTTCTCAATCTTGGCTGCACATTAGAATCACCTGGGAATCTTTTAAAAAATCCTGATTTTCTGGGCCTTCTGGGCCTCATCCTCCTGTTTCTTTGTTACTAATGTTGTGGCCTCACCCCATAACAAAGAAACAGAATTTCTGGAGGATGAGGCCCAGAAATCAGGATTTTAAAAAGATTCCCAGGTGATTCTAATGTGCAGCCAAGGTTGAGAACCACTGGTCTAGCAAGAGCTTGGGCTTCCCTCACTGGGGTCTACACCTGTAGGGATCAGGACCTCTGGCTGCTTATTACACTGCTCAGGCACATGGTTAGGTGGCTACCACTGGGATCATCAGAAACTGGCCATAGTTCTCCAAAGGCACTGCCATGGTCCTAGCTCTGGACCCATGAGATTATCTGGTCTGCTGTGAGCTTGCCCCAGAACTTGAGTCTTTACTTCCTGCCAAAACCTTGATTTGGGCCTCAGGTTACACCCACAGGCTTATATTCTTACAATTGCTCAGCCCAGATTAATGCTCCTGCTGGATTATGTGACCCTGGTTAGCCCATGGGTTTGCTTCCCCTTCGTATGTTTTGGCTTCCATCTCACTCTTTCCTATTAATTTATCCAGTAAGCATTCATTAAGTGCCTATTATATGCTAGGCATTGGCAGTGAAATGTAGTGGTTAAACTCAGAGGCTTTGGAGTTAGACCAAATGGGATTAAATTCAGTCTCTGTCACTTAACTGTTGGTGTGACCTTGAGCCAAAGGATGGAAACACTCTGTGCCTTAGTTTCCTTATCTTTAAAATCAGGCAAAGCCCTAGCCGGTTTGGCTCAGTGTATAGAGTGGACTCAGGGGTCCCAGGTTCGATTTCAGTCAGGGGCACATGCCCGGGTTGCAGGCTCGGTCCCCAGTGTGGGGCGTGCAGGAGGCAACCGGTCGATAATTCCCTCTCATCATTGATGTTCCTATCTCTCTCTTCCTCTCCCTTCCTCTCTGAAATCAATAAAAATATATTTTTTAAAAAATCAGGTTACTATAGTACCTACCTCATAGGGATATTTTGAGCATCAATTGAGTTTATGCATGTAAAGATTACTTTCATGTAAAAAATAGTACCTAGAACACGGAGTTTGATAAATATTTACTATTTCTAAGGATATAAAGAAAATTAATATGTGATCTTATAAACAAAAGTATGTCATAAAACGTTTCAAGCACTATAGCAGAAGTCTGCATGATTTGCTGGGCTGACAAAGGAGAAATGCATTCTTATACCTGGAAGGTGAGGAGGAAGTGGTATAGTCAGAAAAGGATTCAAGAGAGAGGGAACCATCAGTTAACTCTTGATGATGAGGCGGTATTCTCTCTCCAGGTGGATAGAGAGAGAGTGATGGCCAGTGGGAGGACAAGGTCAGCAGAGGAAGAAGCAAGAGTAAAGGCTCTAGGTTTAAAAACACAAGGGGAATTGCAAACTGGTTGGTGTGACTGGGGTTTAGGATATTGAGAGAGAAAGGGAAGGCATCTACAGAAATTTCTAAGAGGCTTGAAACTTTACTGGGGGGCTTGAGTTTCTCTCATGAGTATCAGGAAGCCACTAACAGGTTCTAAGTTTAGCAACACCAGGATCATATCTGTGTTCTGGTCCAATTAGTCTGGAAGGCCTGTGAGGAAGTAGGAAGATAAGGAACAAAATTCTTACATCAGTGAAGACAAGAGAAAGCTGAGGCCTGAGATGGGTCAAATGTGGTGCAAATATAACAAATAGAAAGGAGTTCAAGACTGAAAATGGGGTTAAGGGGAGAGAATGCATGTTGGTTTCACTAACTTGGTTGCCTGAGTGCTGCCAATCACTTAAAAATAGAGGGGGGAGTGGGGATTTTTAGAGAAAAATTTGAATTAGTTTAGGAATGTTGGCTTTAAAATGCCTCTGGGATATCAAGATGGTAATGGCATATAGAGAATGACATATTGAGTCTCAAGTAGTAATCAAAGTTAGAGATAATGATATGGGAGTAAATGGCCTATAGGGGTGGTTGAAACTATAGAAATGACCAAAATTGCCTAGCAAGAGCATGTGCATTAATGAAAAAGCCAAGAATGAAACCTTGAAGAGCCCAACCATTAAGTGATGGGAACAGAGGAGAAGGTATGAGAAAACAAGAATATGGAAATGTAGCCCTAGCTCAATGGATAGAGTGTCAGCCTGTGAACCGAAGGGTCCTGGGTTCAATTCCAGTCAAGGGCACATACCTCAGTTGCAGGATCCTCCATGGCCCAGGCCCTGGTCAGGGCGTGTGCAGGAGGCAACCAATCAATGTGTTTCTCTCGCATGGATGTTTCTCTCTGTCTTTCCCTCTCTCTTCCACTCTCTCTTTAAAAAAAATACAAAAATGTGGTCAGAGAACTAAAAAAAAAGAGTTCAAACAGAGAGTGGATTTCAGAAGGCACTGGGAATATGAGAAAGTTGTTCACTGACCTTTCCTGGTCCCAGTTCAGTGAGAGATTTGTAGACAACTCTAAGGGATTTCATTCAACCATAGAGTCAGCTCTCTGTGGGACAACAGCAGAGTCAGCCCTGCTGCTTGACAACAAATTTGAGAGCTCCTTGGTCCTTGCCCTCCATACTCAAAGAGCACTGACTACTCTCAACCTCTCAGATGTTCCTCTTTGTCCTCTGGAAAGGGCTAGAGGAAGAGAGATAACAAAGTCTTGCCTTGGGTTGGGCAGAACACTGGAATGATTGTGCATTAAAACAACTTAGTCTGTGCATTAAAATGATTGTGCATTAAAACAACAAAGTCTGAGAGAAGCATGGATATCAAGCTGTAGCTGTTGGTGCTAGATAGTCACTGGGGTTTGGGAGAGGGAATCCTGATCTTCAATGTATGGGAAAAGGAGCTTTGTAAATAGAAAAGCATCCAACGAGTGTTATTGTTCTTGCTAATGCTGGTGACGTTGACTGAGCCAAGACAGCCTGCAACACAACAGGAATCCAGGAATCCAGGGCACCAAGGAAAGCCTAGACCTCTTTGCTTCTTAAGACATCTTTCAACACTTAGACTTCTTCCCATCTTTGAAGTCTGGCTGGGCCAAACTAAGGTGTGAAATGATATGCCAATGGCAATGACCACACTCCCAGAAGGGGTGAATAGTGCACAGGGGTTGGAGGAAAGACTAGACAGAGTGAAATGCAAGCAAAGTGTCTTAGCTGTTTGAAATGAGCTCAGCTGCTGAGCAAATCCAATACACCAGTCTGTCTTCATACAACATCTTTCTTATTAATAATGTAAGCATGATGGAGGCTGCTATTGATCTTCGATACCTAAATCTTACTTCTCTATGAATAAAAAATGTAATAAGATCTCAGAAATAAGCTAAAGACCACTGCCTGGGTCTAAATGACAGGGATAAATTACAGTACACAGCAAAAGACTGAACAATGTTAATGGATGGCAGTCTTAGTTTGCTTACTAGCTGGCTTCGAGCAGCTCAAAACTGAAGCTGCTGAGGACCCAGCAGAGAAGATCACTGACCCCAGCCCCTCCATAGCCCGCAGGACAGCACCAGATTCATCACTGTCAAAGGCCTTGCAATGGTAAGAGTCATGCTCCTTTGCTTTGATATATGTTTGTGCTTCCATTTTTATTCGTGTGTGTGTGTGTGTGTGTGTGTGTGTGAGAGAGAGAGAGAGAGAGGGGGGGGGAGATATAGCTTTTCACTCTAAGTGGGATTTAAGAAGTCATATAAAATTAAGTATGATATAAAATAAGAAAATTAAACAGTAAAATATCAAAGGAATGGTGAAATAGACATTGCCAGATACCTAAGATAAGTCACCTACTCTAGCTGGTGGTGAGTTTAGTTCTGTGTTTTGTTACATCTAAAACACACACACACGCACGCACACACATATATATATATTCTACTGAAGGCTTTTTCTCTGTATTTTGGCCCTATTTTCACTTTGCTTATTTTAGCAGAACTCCCTTTCCTCCTTTGTGTCACTGTGGTCCAATCCACAGAGTTTAGGTGCATTGTTTGGCTTTGATGCTGGGAGAGGGGTTTTCAGGATACATGCCACATGTAATAAAGAGATGCAATTAATATAATGAAGACATCATGTCAGCTCAGCTCTGGTTGACACCTTTCAGTGGCACCTCTACTTCCCTGGTAGGGGCACACATTTAAGTATTAAGTGGCCTTTTCCAGATGCTGCCTATTTTCAAGTTCCTTTCTTCCTTCCAGTCCTAGTAAAGCCATTGTGTTAGCCTCCATTTTGATGCTGGAGGAATGAGGTTCTTTGGGGCCTTTTTTTTGCCTCTGATTTAAAGTCTACATGATATTTCTAAGATCATCTAGTCCGAGATCTCTCTTCGTCCTTCTTTCTCCCTCCCCTTTTCTCCCACTTCCCTCACCAATCCCCTTCAGAGACCACATCTTTGGACTACCCTCAACGGCTAGTGCTGCTTCCTTCCCTCCACTGAATCACTCTGTCTGTCTCTTCTCCATAGGCCTAGGCTTCTGTCTTTCACTTCCGTTTTTGCCATAGATAAAAATAGCACTAAAGCAGGAGTCAGGATCCTGGTGTCTATTCATGGCCTTGGACAAGTCACTTCCCTGATCTCCTCGGCATTAACATGAAGGCTTTAGACTAGATCTGCAGGCTCTTCCCAAGGCTCAGAAACAGGCTTTTACCTTCATCATTTCCCTGAAATTGCTCTTTCAAAGGTTGCAATTATTTTCTAATTGCAAATCTAATAACATATCTCAATGATCAACCTACTTGACCTTTGGGACAACATTTCATTGTTGATTTTGTTTTCCTCCTTGAAACTCGTAGCTTCCTTTGATTTGGGCCCTTAGTTCTCTAGTTTACTTAAAAGTTCTCATCTGGTACGCTTCCCATATCCTCATTTATTTTTTCTTCCACATCATCAAATATCAAAAAAATCATAGAATGTCTGCAGAATATTAAAACCAAGAACAAAACAAAAGACAACATGGAGACTTAACAGTTCCATATCCCCAAGAGTTAGCATTCAAATGTGAGAGTCTGAAAAACTTATTTTTAGATGTGGTTAGAAAATTTAAACACTAATTTGTCCCTTGTGAATGAAAATTACTAAACTATTTGAGGAAATAATGATGGTAATAAAATAAATGATTAAAAATAATGATAGTTGTTTAAAAGAGTATCACCATTGATCAATAAGATGAAGTAAATACAGATTTATCTAATTAATTATCATAGTTATAAAATCTAATACAAATGTCAAAAAGTATATTTTACAAGAAAAGATATACAATATAAATGAAACTTCGTGAGAAAAAATTAAGTGCCGCCTAAATTTTATTTGGAATAAAACTATTTGATTTAGTTTCATTATTAATATTGATAATATAAAATTACAGTCAATTATTTTAAACATGAAAATTCTATTATCTGAATGTAATTTGCATATCAGTCAAATTATAGGACAGGGAAAAGAGAAAAACCAAAGTAAACCTTAAGGAATTAAACACAATAAAGCATTAAACAAAATGACAGATGATACATAAAATGTATATCTTCAAAAAAAATATCAGCAATACAACTGGGACCCTTCAGTCCGCAGGCCGACGCTCCATCCACTGAGCCAAACCAGTTTCGGCAAGAATTCTTAAATATTACACCAAAAATGATCGATAAAATAATTAAAAATTAGACTTCTTCAAATTAAAAGCTTATGCTCCATGAAATACACTGTTAAGGAGATAAAAATACAAACTACAGACTATAGGGAAATTTTACCAAACCATTCTTCTGACAATGGACTTATACCTATAATACATATAGAGAAGTCTCAAGTCTCAACAGTAAAGAAAACAACAACAGTGAAAAACATTAGAGAAGAGAAACGAATGGCATATAAGTACATGAAAAGTTGCTCAACATCATTAGCCATTAGATAAATATAAATGAAAACCACAATGATATATCACTACACCCATTAGAATGGCTATTATTTTATTTGAAAGATAAGGTCAAATGTTGAAAAGGCCATGAAAAAGGTAGATTTAGAGGGAATTTCTGGTAGAAATATAAAGTGACATAACCCCTCTGGAACACAGTCTGGCACTTGCTTGTAAGAATAAACATGCATTTATTATATGACCCCAGAATTACATTCATGGACATTTAGCCCTGGCGAAGTGAAAGCCTATGTTCACAATGACCTGTCTGTGAATTTTCATAGCAGCTTGATTTGTAATAGCCCCAACCTGGAAACAACACAATGTCCTTTGGTGGGTGGGTGGTTAAACAAACTCTGGTACATCTATGCCACAGAATTACTTGGCAATAAATAGGAACAAGCAAATAATACCCACAATTTTAGCTTGGATAGATCTTGAAGGTATTATGCTTAGTGAAAAAAATTTAAAAAAATCTCAAATGGTTACACAGTGTAATTCTAGAAATGGAGAACAGATTAGTGATTTCCAGGGGACACGGATGGGGTTGGGGGTGTGAATGTGACTACAATGGTACTGTATAAAGAAGTTCCTTTGGGTGATGGAACCGGTATATATCCACATATGGGATTAAATTGCATAGAATTGTATACATAAACCCACATGCAAGTGAGTATGTGTAAAACATTGGTAAAATCTGAATATTGTTTGTAGTCTGGTGAATAATATTGTACCAATGCCAATTACTTGGGCTACAGTTATAGAAGCTGAACCAAGCTGGTGAAAAATTCAAGGGACTCTGTGTACTATATTTGCAACTTCTTATGAATGTATAATCATTTCAGAATTTTAAAGAAGTTAAAAATAAATAAATGACATATAATTCCTTGCTTGTCAGCTCAGGGGGTCAAGAAACACCCCAGTATTGACAGCATACCGAGTGCCCATCTCTTGGGTTGTAATGCCGCTCTCCAATAAAAGAAACCGGGGCTCTTGGAGAAATGGCCAACTTTATCACTGGGGCAGGAAATGTACAAGATCAGTCTGGATCATCTTTTTTAAAGCAAGACTTAGAAATATAATTTTTCCTTTTTTTTCTTCCTTTTTAATATAAAAGGGGGAAGAGTTTATTGAAAACTATATACAGTTGGTTTAATCCCTACCACAATTGGATGTCGGGGCCAATCCCTCCCACACCTCAGGCGGTATCTTGATCCCTGATGGTGGAGGCTAGGGCTGGAGCCAAGGCCCATACTCCCTTGGGAAGCTTGGCAGCCAGACTTCTTCATCTGTTAATGTTCAATTTTAAATGGCCTATCAATGCTAGGCAGAGGGCAAGGAGTGGGTCCCTGCCCCAATCTAGTCAAAGCCTGGATAGGGGAACACTATTCTGAAACTTGGTCCCAAGAGGTTCAGCTATGCTGCCCAGAAGTCCTGGCTACTCCTCCTACAGGAGGCCTTCCTGGGCATGGAGGCAAACAGCCCCCCTACCACCTCAGGCCACCCATGTACAGGACCCATGAGCTTCATGGACTTGGACTGGGAACATCAGACACCCTCCCTCCCAATATTGACTCAGGTCCAGAGTTCCTGGAACACTCCCAGGCAGAAGACCTGGGTTGCGGGGTGAGTGCTGAGGGACCAGGACCCTCCTGGGGTAGGGAGCAATTGGGGCATCAGGGCATCCCATAGTAGGAATAATCTGCTTTGCTGTGCATCACTAGCCCATCATCCACAAGGTAGAAGCTGTCAGTCTGTGTCTCATATGGGTGATGGATCATCTCATTGATCAGCTCCTTAGAGAGAGGGGTAGAGTCATAGGTATTCTTGCTTCTGGGAATGCAGAAGCCACAGTGGAAGTCAAAGCTCTTGAGCAGCTGGTTTCAGAAGTAGTCTATCACCTCCATGTCTATCATGTGGAAGTTGTCGACAGGTTTGTCTACTACTGTGAGCTCCACCATAGCTCCCACCTGCCTCAGGCAGAGAAAGGTAGGCATGAACTGGTATCAGACAAAGTGCCCAGCATTGGATTCCGGGTCCTGTGGGTTGATGGCAAACCCCTCTTAATTTCACAGAGGACAGTGCCTGAATCCATGTTCCGAATCTTGAGCTTGATGAAGTAGAATCCTATATAATAAAAGGCTAATATGTAAATCGATCAATCGGCAGAACGACTGGTCACTATGATGTGCAATAACCACCAGGGGGCAGACGCTCAATGCAGGAGATACCCCCTGGTGTTCAGTGCACTCCCACAGGGGGAGTGCCACTCAGCCAGAAGCCAGGCTCATGGCTGGTGAGCACAGCCGCAGGTAGACATCCCCCAGGGGGAGTGGGCCTAAGCTGGCAGGCCGGACATCTTCCGAGGGGCCCTGGACTGCCCCAGGCCTCTAATATATATATATTCCCCTCCAGGGAGCACAGGTAGGCACCCTTGACCTGATAAAGCCCATACATCCTCTGGCCCGATCCAGCTGCCCCCTTCTATAGTGCCCTGGCCTAGGCCTTTGGGTTCCAACTGGGGACCCCAGAATTGGGATACTGCCTGCAGCTGTGGCTCCCCAAGCTCAGGGTCTGAGGCCCCTGCTCTGCCCCTATCCCACAGCTACTACCCTTCTTCATCTCCTGGTCTTCAAGATTCCTGGTCTGAGGGGCCAGAGATCCCCCGCTGCCGCCCGGCTACCTGTGCCCAGTGGATCTGAGAAGGGGGAGTCAAAATTTAATTTTTCTTGAAGGGTTAAACATTGACTAAGAAACGAATTAAATCCATATGACAGGCTCATGTAAATACTTCAAATATATAAACTAACAAAACATAGACAAATAG
>NW_005871494.1:0-54733 GCF_000147115.1 Myotis lucifugus
AGGTGTGATTCTTCCCTGATCCCCAGGTGTGATTCTTCCCTGATCACCAGGTTTGATTCTTCCCTGATCCCCAGGTGTGATCCTTCCCTGATCCCCAGGTGTGATCCTTCCCTGATCCCCAGGTATGATGCTCCCCTGATCCCAGGTGTGATGGGTCTCCCTTCCTGCTGAGCTGCCATAAGATCACATGCACTCCAGGCGACTCTGAGGGCCACCCTCCCAGGCCTGGGCACCCCTCGGCAGTGCTACCTCACAGTTCATCTGAGAGCCACCAGCATCGTGTCCACGCCCTACCCCGAAAGGTGGTCAGGAACTAGGAAAGTACACGTTTCCCTCCAAGTACCTCTCACCCTCTGTCGCCAGGTATGGTCCACAGCACTGGACCAGATGTAGGAACATCTTTCTGCTGTGGCCACCCCCGCCCCGCCAATATTATCTACATTTAAATTTGACATCTGGGATTAGTGTAATTGTCAACTTATTCTTAGACTAAAGAATAGAAGTGCCTGGTCCAGAAAGCCAGGAGCTGCCCTGCTGGTGTAGGAGGGAGCATACCCTGCCCCAGGGGAAGACAGCCCGGCACGCTGTGCCCCAGCGGCTGCATGAACGGCAGGAAGGGGGTACTCACTTATAGGTCCAGCACAGGGTCATCAGCTCATACATCTCTCTCGGGCACCCCGGAGGCACCCCATCCTCTCTCCTTTCTCCAGCATAGCGGACACTTCACTTCCTTTCATCCCCTAAAACATGTAAAATATACCTGAGATTTTTAAACATAGCACTCAGCAAAACAAAACAAAGCCACAAATACATCCCATCTGCCATCCCCAGTGAAACAATAGTACATGAAGTGCAATTTCAGTGATAAAAAGAACAAAAGCAGGAGCACCTAGCTAAGATCTGGAAGTCAGTGAGGTGGCCCTTGGCGGGAGGCGTGCGTGCAGGGGCTGGGAGTTGGGTTCCGTCTGTTTTCATCTGGGGCTGCTTTCCCGAGCATGTTCCATTTGTGAAGGTTCATCAAGCTGCATCCTAGCAACTGCGCCCTTTTTGGTATGTGTACCTTGGTTTAAAAAAATCTAACAAACTGTAATGAGCTGCCAATTTGATACTGAAATAGCCATACTTCCTATTTCAGTTTTAATTAATGCTGATTTGGGTACATTTTATGCATATTTACATGCATAATATGCAATGAAAAAAAGATGTACTGTTCAGCTAGCATGAGATATTTCTCCTGCCGTTCAGAATAAACTGAGGTCCTGTTGACTGTCAAAAGACAGCGAAGCCTCAGAAGGAAGGCCACGACTATGGTGACAGGTGCTCATCTGTTCAGACAGACTAGGCCGCAGGACAGGACACAGGAAGCAGAGGCTAACCCGGTACGGCTTCTGCCCGTAGGAAAACGCCTCCCACATCAGCACCCCGAAGCTCCAGACGTCGCTCTTGCTGGAGAACTTGTAGTAGTTGATGCACTCGGGGGCGTACCACTTCACGGGCCACTTCCCGTGCGTCTGCGCCTGAAAGCAAGGCAAACGGAGGACTGCGTGAGAACCAACTCGCACACACCGTGTCCACGCAGCTCTGCTCACCAGAGACCGAGGCGGCAGCCCAAACGCCCACTGACCGAGGACAGACAGACAGACAGAATGGGCTCCGACATACAGCGGGTGTCCCGGCCTTCCGGAGGAAAGGATTCTGACACACACGCCAGCAGGGCCGAACCACGCGGGCCCTTCCAGGTGCTGCTTGAAACAGGCCAGTCCCGTCTCATCAAGGGCCCTAGAGTCGCCGAGGAAGAGACAGGAAGTAGAGGGGGCGCAGGGCCGGTGCAGAGGGAGTGGCAGGGCTTAGCTTGCAGTGAGTACAGCTTCAGCTGGGTCAGATGAAAATAATTCTGGAGATTATTGTAAATAAAGTGAACGTACTTCACATCACTGACCTGTAATCTTGAAAATAGTTAAGATGGTAAAATTTAAGTTAAGGGTATTTTACCACAATTTAAAAAAAAAATGAAATCATGACTCACAACACACCGTGTGTATGCTCACACATGCATGTGCCGTGTGTGTGAGTGTGCACCCACATGCATGTGTGCATGTAATTGGTATGAATCTTAAACATACGATTAAATCTGAAAATCTTAAACTTTTCATTTTCAAATACATTTTTAAATGACTGAGATGGACTTTTGTGTATCTTAGTCATTTCTCTCACCTCCTCCTCTGGCCCTCACAGCCTGTGGGCTGGTCACAAGGTGAGCCCCGCCGAGCACCGAGTCCTGGTCCGGCGCCCAGGAACCCGGCGGCTCCAAGTGCACTGTCCGCAGCTCTGAGCCAGCACCCCCTGCTTTGGCACAGGCTGCTGACAGTACCACTTTACACGCTCTCATTTTAAAGGAGGTAGTAAGAGACCCAAGCTGTGCCCGCCAAAGGCCTTTGCTTAGGGGCTCGGGGTCCGTGTGGCCTGCTGCCTCCGGGGCTGTCACTTTAATCTGGTGAAGTCCCCGGGGCAGAGGGAGGCGGGTCGGGAGGGGCAGCTTGGGGAATGGCCGTGAGACCACAGTGCCCGGCCGCTCTCTGTGCCACACTGACCACACCTCTGTCACATCCATGTTGTGCTTTATGTTTAGATTTAGATTTTCAGCAGCTGTGCCCACCACCACCTCCTACTTCTAGTCGACAGAGACAACCATGTTTGAGAGCTTTCCTTGGATCCTTCCAGAAAAATACATATACAAGTGTAAATAGGGAACATATGCTCCTGGGGGTAATAAGTTAGAGGCATACCCTTTTGCACTTTACTTGTTATTTTTTCTACTAACCATGTGTCTTAGGTATATGTGTGTCAGTACATGCAAATAAAGTCAATTTTAGAAGAGTTAATCGTGTGCTTCATATAAATCTCCTACAACTAACTTAACCAGCCTCCAGCGAGAGGGGCTTCCCGGAGGGGCTTCCCGATTTTGTTATTACACATCCTGCTACAGTGGACAGAGCTGACAGTGTGCGAGGCGGGCCTCGGAGGTTCTGCGAGTTCCACTCGGGACACCACAGCAAAGGCATAAAAGTTATGTCTACACTATACTGCCGTCCACTAAGTGTGCAAACGCATCCAGTCTAAGAGAGCAGTGTACATCCCTTAATTAAAATACTTTATTGCTAAAATGTTCTAACCATCACCTGGCCTTCAGCGAGTCTGAATCGTTGCTGGTGGAGGGTCTTGCCTCAGTGTTGATGGCTCCTGGCTGATCAGGGTGGTGGTGGCCGAAGGTTGAGGTGGGGGGCGGGGAGTTGGTAAAATAAGACAAGAGTGAAGTTGATTGCATTGATTGACTTCCTCTCACGCTGGTTTCTCTGCAGCTACTGAGTGACGGCATTTCACCCACAGAACCTTCAGACATGGAGGCAGCCCTCTCACACCTGCGGCCGCTTCCCCAACTAAGTTCACGTGAGATTCTAAAGCCTTGGCTGTCTTGCAACAGTCTCCACGGCCTCCTCGCCAGGAGTCGGTCCGTCTGAAGCAACCACTTCCTTTGCTCATCCACGAGCTGCAGCTCCCGACCCTTACGGTTCCATCACCTGCAGCTCCCCTGGGGGCCGCTTGCTGTCCCGGCACATCTGCAGGTGCCTCCTTCCTGAAGCCCGAGCCCTGCAGGCACCGCCCACTTCTCCCAGACTCCTGCGGGGCTGACATCTTGGCCTCTCCCAGGAATCATGGATGTTCCCAGGGACAGGAGAGGTTTCATTTCCTCTGCCCAGGTCCATCCGAGGAGCCGTGGTCTGTGGCAGCCATAGGGGCCACTGCAGGGTTAATAGTTGGTCTAATTTCAATTGTGTTGTGTCTCAGGAGCAGGAGGGCCGTGGGGAAGGAGACAGAGGGGGAGGCTGGTCGCTGGAGAATCAGAGCACACCCAGCATTTACTAAGTTTGCTGTCTTATGTGGGTGCAGTTCATGTTGCTCCAAAGCGTTAATAACAGCAACATCAAACATCACTGATCAAAGATCAGCGTAACAAAACTAATAATAATCCAAAGGTTTGAAATATTGCAGGAATTACCAAAATATGACACAAGGACGCAAAGTGAGCAAATTGCTGTTGGAAAATGGTGCCAATAGACTTGTGCGACGCATGGTGTCCCCAAACCTTCAATTTTCTAAGACACTTCTGCGGAGACCACACGAGGGAGCCTGTCTGTGCCCACGTGGGGCCCATCTCGGCGGAGCTGCGTGGCAAAGGGCGTGGGCGCTGCAGGCTCCGTGCTGCGCTGCCTCAGCCCCGAACACGAACACCGAGGGCCACGCTCATTCGCTTCCATCCCTGTCACTTCTTTTTAATCCCCTTCAACTTTTTATTCTTTTACCCCATTTTGCTTTGTTTGCTTACAAAATACCCTCCATGTCACCATCTTCTCAGAGTGTTTAGTCTCTTTTTACAGGTTCTAACTTGGCTTTTAGTTTTTGTGCAATAGGATGATTTCATACACATATATCTTACGAGCTGTTTACAACAGTATAGTTAGCTGCACGTCCTTCACCTGACATAATTACCGTGTTGTTGTTGCCATGGTGAGAACATGTAATATCTCCTCTCTTAACACCCTCCTTGCTTACAAGATGCCCAGCGCTTACTCGGCTCACAGCTGGCAGCTTGTACTCTGACCACCTTCATCCATTTCCTGCCCCAGAACCTTCTCTGTTCCCAGGGGCTCAGCTTCTTTGGTTTCACATGTAAGTAAGACGGTCGAGTATTTGTCTTGTTCTGTCTGATGTCACTCGGTATCATGCTCTCAAGCTTCATCTGTGTTGTTGCAAATGGCAGCATTGCCTTCTTTTTATAGTTGACGTGTGTGTGTGCATTTTCTCTATCCGTTTACCCACCGGTAGACATTTAGGTTGTTTCCAGATGTTGGCCGTTGTGAATAAAGCTGCGATAAACATGGGGGCACAGACCTCCCTCACACAGCCACTTTCTCTCCTTCAGGAGAATATGCAAACGTGGGCCTGCTGGGTCGTAGGTAACTCTGTTCTTAATTTTTTGAGGAGCCGTCATCCGACTTTCCACAGTGGCTGTGCCCATTCCCACCAGCAGTGCCCAGGCGGCCTTTCCTCCTCACCCCGTCAACACGCCTTCGTTCTTGTCTTTGGCAGCAGCCGCCTGACCGGTGAGGTGATTTCCCTGGAGCACAGGCCTTCCACCACCGGGATTAAATTTATTCCTGTGTACTTTTTATTCCTTTGATGTGACTGTAAATGGGGTTGTGTTCTTAATTTCTCTTTCTGACACTTAATTGTTGGTTCCCTATTGTCCAAGGAATGTGGTTTGGAAGATACTATTCTGAGTAAATCTCAGGTTGTGATGCAGTGGTTCTCAACCTTCCTAATGCCGCGACTCTTTAATACAGTTCCTCATGTTGTGGTGACCCCCAACCATAAAATTATTTTCGTTGCTACTTCATAACTGTAATTTTGCTACTGTTATGAATTGTAATGTAAATATCTGATATGCAGGATGTATTTTCAGGGGTTGCGACCCACAGGTTGAGAACCACTGGATTACAGTATTTCCATTTTAACAATAGAATCAAAGCCTAAGAAGCACATTTTTGCATAGCTATTCTTAAATAGGGAAATTGCTCCTTGAAACCCCATCATAATCTATATATATAAAAGCCTAAGTGACCATTAGGACCGGTTGACTGGTCACTATGACGCCACTGACCACCAGGGGGCAGACACTCAACACAGGAGCTGTCCCCGGTAGTCAGTGCACTCCCACAGTCAACCTCCAACGCCAGCCAGTCCCTCCCCCCGGCTGGCCCAATTGGCCCTGATCACCGGACAGGCCTAGAAACCCCACCCGTGCACGAATTCATGCACTGGGCCTCTAGTAAAATATAAAGGAGATGCATTTGCACTTCAGATTGTTACCACCTGCTGCTCTGCACACCGGCTGGTTGGTTATGCCTACCTTGTAGTAGTTCTCATCGGCGCGGAGAGCTTTGGAAAGTCCGAAATCACTGATCTTGGCGTAATGCTGAGTCACCAGCAGGACATTTCTTGCTGCCAGATCTCTGTGCACGAAATTGCACTCCTCCAAGTACTTCATCCCCATGGACACCTGGTGAACCAGCTCAATGATGTTCTTGTCCTTGACGTGTCTGCAAGGCAAGTGTGTCATTAGTGACAGTGGACAGGAGTCCATTTAGGAACAGCCGATGTGCGCCTCACAGACAGGGGTGGGTCCTCTCACTTCCTACTCTCCTCCGGCAGACTACAAGTGGTGACAAAGGACCTTGTTACCCTATAGCTGTTCAAGAGTGAGCACCATCCTCCCGGTGTTTAACGGTGCCATTTTTGAGGCTTGCTTTGAACTGCATGCAAACGTACAGCAGGCTGGCCATTCCGGCTAAAGGAGAACCAGGCTTCACTAGTGGACAGAAAACAAAACCCACCCTGAGTCCCAGTTTTCCCCCATGAAGTGGGAGCAATGCCTCCCTTCCAGGGGATTAAAGGCACAGCCTAAGTAGAAACGCAATGTAGCAGATGATTAAGCAGCCAGCGGCTAGGCTGAGCGATTCCATCAGCACCGCAGCGGCACTCTCAGCAGTAACTACTCGTGGGGACGGAGAGGTCAGCCGGACAGGCAAGCTGCCGCGGTCATCCCTATAAAAAGCGCATGAAATGTTCTTGTACAAAGCATGTCTTTCCTAGGAGGTGACGCTGACTGCCAAGACATTCTGAAGCTGACTCTCTCCCTGGGCCAGGACAGAGCAGGCAAAGAGAATGAAACCCAAACTGGTAAATTAGAGGTTTTTGTTTGTTTTTGTTTTTGCCCAAAAGGAGCTAAAACACACTTGATCCCAAGACAGCAGCTGCCTCCTCTCGCACGGTGCCCGGGAGGATGGAGGAGAGAGGCTCCCTGGGCCCCAGGTGCTCTGTGCGCGCCGCAGCGGAGGCGCGGGGCCGGCAGTACCTGTTCTGCTGTAAGTATTTGTTGAGTGGGCCCAGCTCCGCCATCTCCATGACCAGCATCCAGGACTCGGCCTCGCAGATCCCGATCATGCGCACGATGTACGGGTTGTCGAGCTGCTGCATGACGTTGGCTTCTGCTAACAGCTCGTCTTTCAGAGCCGGGTCGTTGGCCTCGTTTTTCAGGATTTTCACAGCCACCGTTTTCACAACTCTGCAAAGAAGCCACACACCTCAGAACTGCTCAACGGGCTCGCTCGAGAGAAATGTCCTTTAGGAACGGGTTATACACATAACAGCCCTGAAGGGACATGCATCGTAAGAAGCTGTAAGTGACTAGTTTTCCAACAATGTTCTGTCACTTCACAGACAAAGGCAGTGACAATTCTTCAGTTAAAACCAGTGGGCGGGGGTGGGTGCTGCAGAATGCCCCGGCCAAGCAGCAAGCCTAGGACAACAGAGCAGGTAAGTCACTTCCAACGAGACCTGACAGACAAGGCAGGAGTGGGCTCCGGTAACGTTTTGGGATTTGCCATCTCAGATTGTGTGTAATGTAGGTGAGCAGAGATGCAGACATAACAAGCGTGTGCTGTTAAAGTTCAGCTTACACAACTTTTAAAGTGCTTTGTGAATTTTGAGCAAGCCTCAACAAATTTGCAAAAAATGAATTTTTTTTATTTTCTAATAACATCACACAGATCATGTTGGAACTCTGGAAAACATCTTGACACAGTGGGGCTTACATCAATGAATGGAACTTAACTACGAATGATTTGAAAACTGCATCTCTCTGTGATATGATTCCCACAAATGCAGGAAGTATGGAGCTCATTTGTTGGACTCCACAATGGAAGAATAAAACGAGAACTATGGAATAAAACAGGTAAAGTAAGAGAATAGCAGAGTAGGTCTGACATGCTCTCAGACAGGCACAGGCAGCGCAGAGCAGAGCTCAGCGAGCCTCTCAGTTCCCCACGGGCAGCTCCCACACAGACGGGCACAGAGCGGCACCAAAACCCCTCCTCCTCCTCAGTCATGGAAGCACTGTTTGTCCTATGCTGTCTCTAGACAAGTTATTGTTTGACCTTCACATTTCATCAGCCAGACTGGTTTTCATCATCCAGACTGGTTTTGTGTATGGTGTGAGGTAGGGGTCAAAATTAACATGCAAAAACCTCTCAATTCTTCCCAATGTTTTAGGGAAAAAATAACACCATAATCTCTTCCAGGACAGAGAAAAGAAAGGAAACTTCCCCAATTAATTTTATAAGGCCAGCATTACCCTGATGCCAAAACCAGCCAAAGAAATGACAAGAATATAATTTACTGATGACCTTCATGAACATAAGATATAAAAGTTCTATGAGAAATAATAAAAATTTCAGTAAATTATAAAAAATTATGAATATATAATTCATGAACAAGATGAGTTTATTCTAGGAATGCAAAATGGGTTTAATATTTGAAAAATCAATTAATATAGCCCAGTGGTAGAAGCATCCTCTGTGCACCAAAAGGTTTTGGGTTCGATCCCTGGTCAGGGTGCATATGAGAGGCCACTGATCGATGTTTCTCTATCACATCTCTCTCTCTCTCTCTCTCTCTCTCTCTCTCTCTCTCTCTCTCATCAATAAACATATCCTTCAATCAGTGTATAATGTACCACAATAAAGGAGAAAACCTGTTTATCCCAGCAGTGGAAAGCTCTCAAAAAAGTCAGAAAAAGGGGAAAGTTTCTTAATCCAATAAGAGCAGCTACAAACCTAGCGGGGAAACACTGACGTTTTCCCCAAAATCAGGAATGAGAGGGAGGCCACTGCCACTTTCCTCCCACACTGAGCCGCAGCTCCTGGCCACTACAGCAAGGCAAGAAAGAAACGCAGCATGCGTAAGGATTAAACAGAAGGACGTAAAACTCATTAGTCATAGATGACACATTTCTGGGTGGAAGACTGCAAGGATAAGTCACTAGAAATAATAGTCAGAAATAACAGGTGAATTTAGCCAGGCTGCTGGGTATCAGGTCAATAGGCAAAGCCAGATACATTTCCATATTCAAACAACACCAGGGATAAGCACATCAAACCCTAGAAATTATACCGTACATATCAACACCAAAAGCACTAAATACCTTCAAATGGGCCCAACAAAAAGTTGAGCCAGACCTCGACACGGAAAAGCAACTGGGGAGGCCGCGAGACGTACAGAGGATGCAAGGAAAGGGGGCCGGGCCGTGTTTGCTGACGGAGACGCGGTGCTGGGGGCTGCAAAGACCTCCTGTGCCCCTGCCTCAGGGCCTTCCTCTCCCGACCCCTCCAGCTGAGGTTGTGTATCCACAATCATGTCTATGCTCATTTACATATATAGCTAAGCCAGACATTTACTATCACAGACTAGTTATGAAAATGTATACTTTAGTACAGGATAATTTAACCCATTTTGCAAAATGACTGTGGTATGCGTCCATATATTTTGAGGTAAGCACATTATTCAAACATATATAAATATACGTTTAAAACACACGTATACTAGCATACACACGTGCAAGACGAGCGACGGAGAGCAAGACTTTTGTGTTGACCTTTATCTATATTCTTGGCCCTTGGATCATGCGACTTACCTACTCAAAAACATTTACACAAATTCCTTACATTTAAAATAGCATCGAACAACAAAACCAACTTTATTCATACCAGTAACATACTAATTCAAACACACATATTCAAAGAGGGGGTTTGTGCCAAAGGACTTTAGAAATTAGTATTTTCACTGAACATTCCATGTGGGTAATTTTCCAAAGGCCAAATGAAGTACAAAGAGATTTTAGTAGTTTAGCAATTCTAATTATTGCATAATAGGTATTGTTATTTGAAATTATGGGTAAAAGCAAATAAATAATTGTAAATAATGATATTTGAAATTAGAAATTTTCTGGGTAAGAGAAATGAGACATAATTTGAAAAATCAAAGAAAATAAGAAGACAACACTGTTACTGAATGATTGCATTTTAATTAAATAGCATGTGTATGTGTGTGCATATAAAGATCTCTCTCTCACACACACACACACACTATGGTTGATTCACAATGGTGATATTTGGCTGATATAAATATGACATTTTTATATTCTTACTTTTCACTTGTTTCTATTTTCTAAGTCTCTACAAGACACCTGTGTAACCTCCAAACTAACATATATAATTATTATCTACATACTTAATATACATAATGGGTGCTTTCATGGTAACTGTACCAGAAATGGACAAAAATTATACTATTAACAAAGAAAGACTCAGGTCTGGTGCGTTACCCTTCGTGCTTGGGATTAAATGAACACAGCACGTCCCACACAGGCGGGACCAGCGGGGGCGGAGCCGACTTACTTTTTCATCTGGTAGTAGCCCTTCTTCACGGTGCCGAAGTTGCCGGAGCCCAGCTCCTTGTCCTCCAGGGTCAGCAGCTTCCGGTCCAGGTAGACCTCCTTGGGCCGGATCTCCTCGGGGTCCGCGTAGGGGCTCTCGTACACCTCCGTGTCCATGGGCAGCGCTTCTCTCTGAGCTTCTGCAGCGGAGTGGGGAGTACAGGCTGGGCGGGGCCGGGTGAAGTCCCGCCATCCACCCGCCTACCTCCCGGTGGCCACAGCTGCCCTCGGCCACTTTGGGTAGTGATAGGGCCAGGGAGAGTCAGGCGGGCCTCACCCGCCCGTGGGAGCAGCAATAAGCCCGAGGGCCCGCTGTCCGTGACTCCGCGAATGTTTATTAGGACAGGGCTCTCATGCCAGAGGCGAATGCGGACGGCCCTCCTGGTGGGCTGTGGTGACTTTATTTCTGAAAACGCTGACCTCCTTCATGGGGAGGTGCAGGCGTCCCTGCCTCGGTGGCTGCTGTAACTGTGTCAGCTACGTCTATCAGGAGCGATGCTGGTGACGTTCTCGGGAGAGGTGACAGCGGCTTATTTGCATTAATGTGGCTCTTGAGGCTTCAGACGCCAGGCAAGGTGTCCCACTGCCCTGACGCCTCCCAGGCTGGGAGACAGCCCAAGGATGTGGGAGGCCCAGGCCGGAGCCCAGTGGAGACTGCTACTGGGCCGGCCCCAGGCCCCGGCGGCTCGCCACGGCCTGCACCGGGCTGCCAGTGTGACTGTGAGAGGCCCGGCCCAAATGCCTGAGCTGCACCAGGCGATTAAAGGAGAGATCCCGTAAATGACTGCTGTGGTTTTAAGCTACTAAATTTTGGGGTGGCTTTTGTAGCAACGAACAGACCAAGTTCAATAAAAAATGTCCTGGGGTCACCTAGAGACCCGAGAAGGCCATGCAGAGGCCGTTTCTGATAGCGAGTCCAGAGAGGACACAGCCCACGGAGCGTGGTCTCCTGAGCAGCCTCCAGTGTGAGCCTCACCCCGCCAGCACCTCCCTCATCAAACCGTTCCCGCAGCCCAGGCGTCTGCTCAGGGTGCGCCTCCCCCTGCCCCCCGCCCCCAGGCGTGTAGTGGGCGCAGCACCCGCCTAGACGTGCCCTCAGGACTCGGACCTGGAGCAGAGTTAGCACTGAGGAGGCGGAGCTCTGAGCAGCAGGAGGAGCGGTTCCCAGGAGGCCCACCCGCTACAGGGAGGCTGTGGGGACCGTTCACCCAGCAGGAAACGTCTGGGGGCTGAGAGGGCGGCTCTCACCTCTTTCTGAGGGCCAAGGCGCTCCCTCTGGCTCATAGGGGTTAAAGGTCACGGAGCTCTCTGGCCGGGTCCCCTGCGAGGAGGTCTGAAGCACAAACAGAGAGCAGGTCACCTCTGCATTGCTACTCTGCTGTGGAATTATTTGCAAACAATCACATGTAGCTTGTGCAGAAAGACAGGGGGAAGAATGAGGAAGGAAGCAGAAAGCAACGGGCTTATCTCATTCTCCGGGAAACTGCTTGGATCCTGGGCGGCTAAATGCCGCTGGGACCCCAGACCTGCTGGGGCAGAGCTCCCTCCTGCTCACAGCCCCTCCGGACTCCACCTGCACCTCCCAAAGGCGCTGCGGGTTCTCATGCTCCTCCTCTTCACTTGCACGTGGAAGTCAGAAGCAGGCATTGAACACCCACCAGCTGCCCCCCTCCCCCGACTCCAAAGCTCACGCAGCGGGGGCTGGCCTCTGTCTGAGCTTCTGTGGAGACCAAGCGACATCTGGGTGAGCGGAGGGTGGCCGGGGACAGTCAGCAACCATCACACCGGCACCATCACGGCCTCTGAGGCGGAGCCTCTACTAACCCAGGAAAGCCATCCTTCTCACGCCCAGCCCGGAGCAGGCGCGCCAGAGGCAGGAAGCCTTGTGCTGCTGTTCATGGCAACCTCCCGATTGTTCTTTGATGTAAGTTTGCACTGTGAAACGGGGAAATCTAATCCTGCTATTCCTACAGCCTTCCCCTCTGAAAGTCTCTATCCCAGCCTCCTGACCCACCCTCAGCACAACTTAGACCAGGCATCACTACTAAATTTGACTCATGGAAAAACCTCTTTTTTTTTTTTCTGTGAGTTGAGTAGAAATTTTATATTCCCTTGACCTTGTCAGTGCCCTGGCACTGGCCCCACCTGCCCTCAGTCACCCGCAGCTCCGGCCCTGACCCACGCCCCACGCCCTGCTGCCCGCCGGGAAAGAGGAGGGCACTGCACCTGGGAGGCCCTTCTCTGAAAGACACAGGAGGTTTTCTGTTGCTTCAGCTAAAAGGGCAGTAGTGACTTTACGGTGAAATGAAGACAGAGAGCAAGTTTCACGTTCCCTAAGCACTGGATGAATATGCCAGTTAGCAGAATACCCAACAGCAAACCCGCTGGAGTCTATGCTCAGGGGGAAAGAAGAATGAAGACTTTGTAAAGAATGAGCTGTAGCCGCTGTAGCCCCGGCCAGCATGGCTCAGTGGTTGAGCATCGACCTATGACCCAGGAGATCAAGATTCGATTCTCGGTCAGGTCAGGGCACATGCCCCGATTGTTGGTTCAATCCCCCGTAGGGGGCATGCAGGAGGCAACTGATCAATGATTCTTTCTCATCAATGTTTCCTTCTCTCTCCCTTTGTCTCTCTAAAATCAATTAAAAACATTTTTTTTGAAAAAGAGAGTGAGATCTAAGGCATAATGGTGAATTATAACAGTATTAATTAGTATTTAAAATTTAATGAAAAGCATATTGTTGGTCACTACACCATTGGTCGTTACTTGGTCTGCTTTGTATTTGATGATTTATTCCTCCCTAATCAATAGCATCACCTTTTCTGCTTAGAGAACAAAGTGTAAGTGAAAGTTGACAATTGCCTTTTTCCTATTTTTGCTGATATTCCAAACAGAAGTCAAACCGCAGGGCACCACGAGGTGGCACTAGCTGCCTTAGCTTTCTGCAAGGAGAAATGTGTGCCCTTCCAGTTTTATGAATTCCGGTAAAAACAGACCACTCCACAGTAACAAAATAAAAATTAGGCTCCAAACCACAATCCCTGGTCTCTTTTCTTTTTTTCCAGGATTGACTGCAAGTAGAAAATGCATCTGACACATTGTCACGTGTGCCTGTGTTTAAGAAGTGGGGACTCAGAAGTGAACAAAAGGGGACACAGAATTGCTCTATGGAGCTGCCAGGCGAGTGCAGTGTCCTGAACCAGAGTACTGGGCGTGCTCCAGGAACGCCCTTTCTGGGCTGTAATTTTTGGACTCCTTCAAAGACATTTTTGAATCAGGCAATAGCAGTGATAAAGATATAGACAGACTTGTCACAATCACAGCGGCAAAAAGAACCAGCAGGGTTCAGGAGCACTGGCTGCCCTAGCTGGCAGGGCTCTAGTCTCCAGTGGAAAGGCCGCAGCCCCAAAGGGGAGCAGGTCCCACAGCAGGTGGAGCCTCCTCCGCCAGGGCATGGGGGGAGGTGAGGTTTCCTTCAGATCCACGAAGATCCACCTGACCTTCACAATGAGCGTCCCTCACCTTGGAAGCACAGGTATTAAATCTGACCCTTTACTAGTATAATGACACAAAACGCCCTTCTCAGGCCTGGCCCTGCCTTGGCATTGCCAACCAGTACGACTCTCTCCTCCTCCCTCAGCGGGACCCTAGCGGACTGGGTATTTAAATGTCTTAAATATTCCAACCATCACTGTATGTGTTGGAATAAGACATGGAGAGTGGACTGTAATCTGAAATTCTGGACGCACTCCACGGCTGAGGTAAGTGGGACGTGCCTCTGGGTTGCGGAACTGAAAGCCTGTCTTTGGTTCTGGGAGGAGGCTGCTCAGTCCGGTTCCTAAGGGAAGGAGAGGTGCCTGTGCCTCCAGCGTAAGCGCCCAGGTGCCAGGACCACCGGAGGGTCATCACGCCAGGCCCACCACGGGCGGGCAGAGGGGAGTCACACCTGTGTTCTTCAGTTAAATCCTGTTCTATTTTAAAGTATTGACATGTTACTAATATCTAAAGAAATGTTTAAACTACATCTGCCCTTAAGTTTTTATTATAAACTTAAGATTATTTGACTAATAATCATCTTCAAATCAAAATACACTTTTCATTAACTACACACATGCTAGATTTAATTCAAGCTTCAACATCCACCTTTTTTTGTGCTTGGATTATTAAAAACTATTTATATTGATCAAATTAACAAATTCAAGAAAGTTATTTACACCTTAGTTAAACAACTGAAATATTTGAAAGAATTCCTTGTAGTCTTTTCTCATAACTGGTTAAATAATGGAAAATCCCCTTCTATTTGTGAAAACATAAATATTAGTTCTCCTAAAATATTTCTTATGAGCAATTAAAATGTTTTCAACCTACAATTTAAATCTCACAATTCTTTTATCAATTAACTATTGATATTTTTGGCATCCATGAAAATTCAATGCACACTTTAAAGTTGTTATAAATTTAAATAAGCCCCCTTTTTGGCCAATACAGTAGTTTCACAGTATTAATCGGAGTAATTATTTCCCAATATTTAATTCTTTTAAAAATTAATGAAGTAATTTTAATAGGTGCAAGTTTAGAAATGCACAACAGACCCTAGCTGGTTTGGCTCAGTGGAAGGGTCCCGGGTCCGATTCCAGTCAAGGGCACATGCCTGGGTTGTGGGCTCGATCCCTGGTGGGGGGCGTGCAGGAGGCAGCCGATCCATGATTCTCTCTCATCATTGATGTTTCTATCTCCCTCTCCCTTCCTCTCTGAAATCAATAAAAATATATTTTTAAAAAAGAAATGCACAACAGGGTATACAATGAGAAGTGGGTCTCCTTGACACCATCTGCTACTCCCAAAGCAGCTATTTTCGGTATTCTTCCAGAATATTCTATGCCATATCAGCACAAACATATGTGTATGATGTTGCTGTTTGCAATTAACATTGGATTTTGGAAACAATTTTAGATCTCAGCTGCCTCTCACAGTATGCATATTACTGTAAATGATTTTATGTATTTTCCTTTGATAGACTTTTGAGTTATTTCCAGATTGTCAAGTATACCATGTTGCAATAAACAACTTCATATGAGTGCAAGAGTATGTGTGTAAATGCTGAGAGATGAGAGCCTGCTTTTAGTTTTGATGGGTGTTGTGAAAATGTATCATTTCTCACTTCAACCAGGTGTGAGGTGCTTATTTCCCACTCCTTTGCCCCACCCTGTCACCACGCTGCTTATCTGGACCAGTCACAGGTGGACACGGAGGACTACAGGTCTAACTTGCATCTCATTATAAAATGGAACATCTTTGCCTGCGTTTAAGGGCGATTTATATTTGCTTTACTAAAATCAACCTACCGACATTCTCTGCCCAATCTCCTGTTAGATAGTTAAGACTTTTAGTAATTTATTGACTTCCTTTATATATTATGATAGTAATCTTGTATGTCATTACTAATACTTACTCCCAGGTTATTATTTCTCTTTTGATGGTGTTATGATTCTTACCCATGATTCTTTATTTTTAGGTAGCCTTACTAATATCTCCTTCAACTTACGTTAGACACGTCTCCTTAGTCTAAAGCTCTATTAAAACTTATTTTCTGGATTTTGCTTTAGGCCGTGTGAGTGAGCAGAGCGGCTTCCGCTGGGACCGAAGGGTGGGGAGGCTTGCCCCTCGCGAAGCAGGCTGGGCGTCCTGCCTTTCTGGCTGTCGGCCTGGCTGAGTCGCCCGGTCTCCCACTGCTGGGGCGGTTTTGCAGATGTCAGTCACGTCCCTAATTAGCTTATTTAAATGGAGAGCTTATCCTGGGGGCCTGGTTCCATCAGTCCAGGGGCCTTTGAAGAGGGCTGCGACTTTCCCGAGAGAGAAAGGCGAGGCGGGGCTACGACTGCCCCCTGGCTGTGGTGACAGCGTGTGTGCCCTGCCCGCCCCGTCCAGTCCTGCCCGCCCCGTCCAGCGGCCTGCTTACCCAGCCCTGCACTGTGTACGGCTCAGCCTGGGGTTAATCGGCACATGTGTGTGGGGTGCATCTGCATACAGATGTGTGCAGACAGTAGCCATGTGCATGCGTGATTATGGAGATACCTACGTGTGTGTGTGTGAGGGTGTGTCTCTTTCACACGTAAGTCTTCGCGTGGTCACGCGCCCCGGCTGAGCTCTGGCCGATACGCCTGGAAGCACAGGCCGGGTGAGCACAGAGTCGGGCCTGCAGTGACCGTGCTCCCTCCAGGGCTGCCCGGCTGGGCCGTTATGAAGCGAGTGGTGAGTGAACAAGGTGGGAGCTGGAGGGGGCCCAGGTCGCCTGGGCTCCTGCAGGGCTGCCGGGCAGACCCTGTGAGTGAGGGGGGGGGAGAGGGGGCCTCGGGCACACAGAGTGTCCTGCCGAGTCATCTGTCCAAGCAGCAGCTGATGAACTCTGGTGTGGCTGCCGCCCCATGGCGGGCAGTCACGACTGGAACTGAATTTATAATCATAACGTTGAAAGGATGATTCACGACTGAAAGGCACCCTAAGTGAGAACACACCCGACACCGGCGTCACCTCGGCTGACGGGCACCATCCTGGCACCCGAGGGGAGCCTCTCCGGGGAGAAGGGCGAATGCGCCGGGCCCAGGGCCAGGCGGGCCGGAAGGCGCAGCTGTGCAGAGGAGCCTGGGATCAGGGAGTGCTGACCTCTCTAAGGCCAGAGCTCAGGCACCTCCTGGTCCTGACCTGGAAACGGACACCTCATCATGGGCAAAAGGAACTGCGAGAGGGTGTGCTCCCGAGGCCTGGCCCCAGCTCCTGGCATGGGCAGCCCTCCCTGCACCCCGAGAGCAATGCCCCTCGGAGCGGGCATCTCCAGGGGCTGGCCTACACCGACCGGGACGTTACCAGACGTATTCTGCTCAGGTCATCACATTGCTTTCCCTCAGGCCCTGCCTACACTCCCGGCCGTGCGGTCTGCCTTCCATGGTCAACAAGGTGAGAAGGCATTGAGCATGGCTGCCCCCTCGGGAAACTTTCACTAAATAAAGCCTCAGGGCGTTTATGCTTTTTACTGGTTTCTCATACGCACTTAGGCAATCTGCTTCATGAGCTGGTGCCCAGTGATGTGCTGAAATGTTTGGAAAATACCAACTGATATGAAAATGGTAAGAATTATTAGTAAAAGAATCACTTTTACAGCACCAATGGTAAAAATAGGAAAGGGGAAAAAAGAAATCCGTATACATGGATTTATGATATATGGGTTTTGAGGGAGGTGATTCATTATAAATAAAAGTCATTAAAAAAGAGCTTTTTATTTCCCTCATAATTCAATAATATAGCACACTATAACAATATATGGCAATCTTACTGCCTCAAACAAAATTGGTGTTTCTAACCCTTCATTTTCACCTCATCTCTATCTGCATCATACTTAGCCCCTGGCATCTATGAAGCACACAGTGCAGGCCCTCACTGGGCAGCCCTCGCCAACCTCGGCTCCTCCATCCACATACGCTTGTGCCTCCAGTTACCAGAACACTCAACATGGACTTCCTGCAGCTGAAGGAACCGGCTCACTTGGCAAAGACTTCCCAGTGTGAGAATCAGCTCCCACCTGCCACGCTGACGCAGTGACTGCGGGCACACGTTAGCAGAGGCAGCGCGCACACAGCGGGGCTTCGCAGCAGCGTGGCCAGGGCCTGCATGGCAAGCACAGTGCGTCCCAGGTGGCTGCCCGTGAGAGCCACACTCGGCAAGAGACGAGGGCCAGAGCGGCAGGAGGGCAGAGGCGCACAGAGCAGGCAAGCAGCACACACAGCAGGGTGCCCAGCGTGGGTCAGTCCGACCACTCAGCCAGGGGCAGCAAGCAGGGGGCGCGTGAGTACCTTTCTGTGGCCAGGCTTGGGGAAGGAGTATGATTTGATCCTTGAGATTATTCCTCCTGCTGTCCAAGTCTAGAAACCGTAACAGCAAAGAGGAAGAGTCAGTGTTTGAGAAGACAAATATGGTCTACGGTCCACAACATGCTCCTTTTAACGCGCTTTCTAACCACAATGCCGGACCTCTGGGCTGTGCCCACGTGACTCGCTCTTAACCGTTAGGAATTCTGTGAGGAGAGCTGGGCGCCCGAGCTAAGGACCTGGAAAATCACTTGGGGACTATTTTCCACAAAAGGCTATCCGATTGGGGCTGTTGCATTAAACAGCCAGTGCCTCACAGAGTCGTTCAGCTCCAGCTGCAGGTAAATCACCAAGAAAGTGCAGGCACACCTGCCAGCCCACTGCGCGCCTCCCTGGGGGCGGCCGGGCGTGTGGGCGGTCACGGGGGGACACGGCTGTGCACCTTTCTTCTGTGCGCATCTCATCAGTCAGTAACAAGTCGTCCCAAAGCCCTGGCTTCTGGAAGCCATTGGGTGACACGCGGCTAAACAGAGCGCTTGGGTTCTTTGAGTTCCAGCGCCATCCACCCTGGAGGAAGGGGACTCGGCCTCATGGAGCTCACGGGGGGCAGTGGACTGACTGGCCAGGAGCCGCCGGAAAGGTGCAGTGTGGGGCGCACAGCTCGCAGTGGGGTGCTTTTACACTTCCCAGATGACACGGGGGGGGGGGGGGACCAAAGGCCCACAGTGAGGACCTCCGGAGGGAGCAGGAGCCAGTTCCCGCGCTGAGTGTGAAACGGTGCGTCAGCTCCTCGCCTGGAATTCGCTCTCTTTGGGGGCGTCCGGCACATTTCGGGCAAACCCATGAAGTATGGACAGGCCACCTCTCACCTCCTCCTGGCACGCAGGGAGGTAGGTTCTGGCATCCCCGCTGCCCTGAGGCTCCTCACTGACCATCCAGCACTGCCCCTCGGCCTTCCTGCGGAGGTCCGGGCGAGCAGCCTCGGGGCAGGGCCTGTCTCCCCTAACCCTGTCCTGGCTGACGGAACCCAACGATCGGCCCACAGCACACGGAGACGTTCTGTACCCCAGGCGTGCTCCGCCCACCGTGCACGTGGCCGTGCGGGTCCACAGATGGCTCAGACTGAGCCCTTTCCCAAATCTGCCAGGAGACATACTTCCAGTTTAACACTGGGTTTCATGGTCTTTTGCATACCTTTAGGAAATGGAGAGGATTTAACCCCCCAAAACATGAACTTGGCTAGCTCGGAACGGGGCAGACCTAGCTGACGCCTGCAGTCCCTTTAGCGTTATGGAAACAGTGATGACCACGACTCCTGTGAGCCCAAAGCGCCCTTCCTTACCTCCCCTACCCTGCTTCCCCGCCGCGGTATTTCCGGAAACACTCACCGCAGGGTTGGCGCCGGGGAGCTGCGGGCGGCCTCCAAAATTCACATTTCCTGGTGAGGAAGGGGATGGTTACTGCTCGCCCGGAAGCACCAGGACCCCCTCCGAGATCAGGCAAAGCGCGGCTGCTGGGGAGCATGCGGCGTCTGCACACACTCCCCCTCATTACTATCTCCACTCCGCTTCTCACCCCTGCAATGAGCACTAGTTTTTTTTAAAGTTAAAGGTATTGACTATTTTTTTTTATCAATGATATATGTAAAATTGGAGCAATCTATCATTTTTAATCAATCACTCAGTAAAAACAAGGCCTCATCCCACCTGAATTTGCAACAGGCGGAATCTGAAACACGGCTGGTGATTATGGCATTATTATTATTATCTAAAAGATGGAAATTCCAATGTCTTAGTCACTCACCCGTTTGCCCGCCGATTTTTTGACATGGAACTGTAAGGACTCGTAGCAAACCATCTGGTTTATAAGAATAATGTTCGACCAGCTGGAAGAGAAGCGGTAAGGAGTGCAGTAAGGTGGCAGGAAAGGGAGTCGTACCTGGAGCAGCTAGCTCCCCTCTCAAACTTTAAAAGTGATTCACTTCCTTGGTGTGTCTGCCTGACCCTCCCCATGTCTCTCTCCTCCCACCCTCAGACTCAGGACATCTGTCCACAGGCCATGTTCCCTTTGGGATCCTCTCTCTCTCTTTCTCTCTCTCTCTCTCTCTCTCTCTCTCTCTCTCTCTCTCTCTCTCTCATAGCAAGTTGCATAACCAAGATTTGCTCACATGCTCTACATCTGTGTGATGTTATGAACATAAACTCAGTAGTCAGTTAGTCCTTCAACAAGCACCGCTTCGCCGGGCCCTGAGAGAGGACAGGGGTGAACGATGGTGAGTGGACACATATTTCCTGCCCTAAAGTGCTTCCTTTCTTGGTGGAGAGACAGAGAAATAGTGAGGAATGCTGTTCACAGTGCTGGGGGCCAAGACTTTGGAGGGACCAAGTCATTCTGCCCAAAAGTTTCAGAGAGAAGCCATCACAGTACAGGTGACAGGAGCCGGGACATGGGGAAAGGTGGCCTTTTGGAAAATAACCTTATATTCACAGGCCCTGGACATCTTTGGCTAATGGTTCCTGAAAACTATGATTGTGAAGTCTAATTTCTACATTAAAAGTAAATTCATGCAAGTGGATTTATTTTTATCTTATCAAAACTATGCAGTAAGATAGCCCTGAGCCCTGGCCGGTGTGGGTCAGTGGGTTAAGCATCATTCTGCGCACCGAAAGGTTGGTGGTTTGATTCCAGGTCAGGGCACAGGCCTGGGTTGTGGGCTTGATCCAAGCGGGGGGGCGGGGGAAGGGGGCCGTGTACAAGGCACAGATTGATGTTCTGCTCCCACATCAATGTTTCTCTCTCCCCCTTGCTCTCTCTCTAAAAATCAATAAAACGCCGTGGCCAGTTTGGCTCAGTGGATAGAGCGTCGGCCTGCAAACTGAAAGGTCCCAGGTTCGATTCCGGTCAAGGGCATGTACCTTGGTTGCGGGCACATCCCCAGTGGGAAGTGTGCAGGAGGCGGCTGATCGATGTTTCTCTCTCATCGATGTTTCTAACTCTCTATCTCTCTCCCTTCCTCTCTGTAAAAAATCAATTAAATATATTTTTAAAAAATAAATAAAAATCAATAAAAAATCTTAAAGAAAAAGACAGTCCTTATATTTCACCTTGTCTTTTCTCATAACAGATATTTTCTCTTCAGACAACCTAAAATATTTATATCTGATACCCCTTCTCTGTCTGTTTATTGGTACCTTTCCAGTCCTCAAACTTACCTACTTGTGTGAATGTTTGTTGAATGAATATATTTTATCCTTCCAGGTGAAGTTCTTTTTCAAAATGTGAACTATTGTGGTAAGAACACAACATGAAATCTACCCTCTTAGCACGTTTCAATCCGATGAGCCCTCACCTGCTGCTGGGAGGACCCCAGAGCGCCCCCTGTCTGTTAAGTGCAGTGGTGTGTTCTCAGGCCAAGAGTGTTGAGGGCCCTAAAACAAGGGAGACATCCCGCCATCTCTCCAGCGTTGCTGTGTTTTCAGACAATCTATTCTGCAAGGGAGGCTGGGTAAGGTGGACCCGTAGGGACTGCCCACTGGGCGGGGTCTGCAAACGTGTTTTGTAGAGGGCGAGACAGTGATATTTTTGGGCTTTTCAGGCCACATGCCATCTCTGTCACAATTTAAAACAATCCTGTAGAGTGTAAAAGCCACTTTCATCAGGGACTGCACCAAGCCAGGCCGGGGCCAGATCCAGCTTCTGCTGCTGACTCCTACGCTGCAGGAAGGAATGCTAGTGTAGGAATTACCAACAGAAACAGCGCCGGCGGCCTGGGTGGGGCCGGGCACAGAGGCACCTTACGTTGCTGTCCAGAAAAACCCATGGAGTCACACCTATAAAACTGAAAGGTAGTGCTAGCATTTTGGGTGTTCTTTCTTAGACACAGTGGCTAGTTAGACAATAGACAATGGAAGGAAGTAATTAGGGCTGAAGACTATACTACGCCAGAGAAATCCATAAGCCTGGGACAACGTCTTGGGAAGAAACTTCCCAATGAGCGGAGCTGTTCAGCACTGCGGCAGCAACAGACTCTGAAGCTGAGGGCACGCGCAGGGGACAACAGTCACACGCCCGACACATCACGTGGAGTCAAGAGACTCTGGTGGGAAATTAATACCGCCAGGCAGAATTCCACTCATCTCTTTAATTTGCAGTGGACTACTTGATAGGCTAAATGCTCTTTCAAAGTGATACCATTAAAATAAAGCAAAGTCTTTGGTCAATAATGAGCCATATGCTAATGAGCTACAAACCAAAAGACAAGGTCAATGCCGTAAATGACGAGAATAGTGTAACATTCAGCATTTGGAAAAGAAGGGTTTCTCTTTCTAATCACTGCACAGGAGGCGGTGGTTACTGTAAGTGCACTGAGGTCAGGAGGGTCCTGGTCTAGTGTTTAGAGGCAGGATTCTGAGTTGGGACCTCTGGTTGCGGTTACCACACGAGGCTCCTGGCCAGGCCCGGGAGCATCTGTTTCTCACCTCCCTCACCCACAGGAGCTCACGCAGTTGCTGCTCCCGGGAGGCAGAGCCCGTCCTCTCGGTCTCCGCCCCAGCATGCTTTGCTAAAATCACATGCTGTGACTTAAAATAAAGGCAAGCTAGTTCCGCCCATGGCAGCCCTGGAACACAGCGGCCAGCGTGGGTCAGTGCTCACTGCACCTGAGCAACCCCCGCATGGCGAGCTGCTTAGGGTTGCCAGCAGTTGGCCAGGACTGAACTCGCCCAGTGAGCGCGGAGAGCCCGCAGGCGGTGGGCACAGGGATGCTGCCTTGCCGTCTGAGGTGCTTCATTTCAATGGCGGCTCATTTTGCAGCAAGAATGGCACTGGCATCTTATATTCAACCCGGCCTCTCCCAGCTCAAAACAAGTCTGATCGGTCACCTCCGTCCCTCCTCCCCGCCAAGCACACTGTCTTAGTGTGTAAATGTCTTCACAGCTGTTTTCTCACCCCAGTGCCTCCCAGCTGCACTGCCCAGGGGTTCCCAGTCCTGGTGGGGCCTGGAGAAGCTGCAGAACCTCTGGAGCTGCCTGAACCTCATGAGGACCCTAGACCAGTGCTTCCCAAACTTGGGTGTTGGTACTCGGCCCCTGGAGCTGGGGGCAGGCCCTGGCTGGGCCCGTCTCGGGCAGGGACCCCCAGGGGCTTCCTCGCAGGCTCTGGGCTGTTCCCTCACTGCCCGGATGGCCCTGTACCTGCCAGAGCGTGTCAAACTTCTTCCCGTCGGGGATGGAGAGCTTCCCCGTCTTGTCCTTGTCGATGCGGTAGTGCAGCACTCTGCCCTCATGCAGCAGGCACAGGGCGTAGGACCCGTTGTTGTCCCGGGCCCTGATCCTGGAAGACAGGAAGAGCCAGTCACTCCCGAGCCCACCCCTGGCAGAAACAGTGCCCCGGGCCTGCTGCCGGCCACAGCGTCCCCACCTCAGGATCAAGGGCTTTGCCCACCGTGCCCAGGGAGGCCCCCATGCAGCTCCGTGACACCAAGAGCTTACGATGAAGACGTCCCAGGGCCTGGGCTGGACTCCGCTGGGCATCAGAAGAGGCTGAGGTGCACCTGGGCGCAGAGCCGCTCAGGCGCCAGCACTGAGACCCACAGGCCCCGAGGCGGGCGGGGCTGTGAGCCCTCCACCACCTCCTCTCTCTGCTGAGGGCAGAGGCCCAGCCGCTGCTCCCACCAGCTGGGCACAGGCTGGGGTGATGCACACTTTTCTGGGAACTTCGGGACCACCCCCAGGGTGGCTCGCGCCCTCCCTTCTTCAGGAGGGATTTCATGGCTGTTGCACAGGACGCAGTGAGAGGAACCCTGGGAGAAGGGAAGGTCACCCACTGTGAGTGGGAGTGACAGGCAAAATCAGGGACTGCCCTGTTCTGCTTCTGCGTCCTGGTGGGGTCTCTGGGTGACCTCTTCCCTTATCCAGTGCACGAGAGGGGGGCTTTTACCCGCAGTGGAGAGAGACCCCTGGGAAGGCCAGGCGAGGGTGCAGAGGAACGGAATGGGCGGGACCTCCCCAAATGAGCTGCTTAGCCACCTGGCTCTCAGCCCATTTTCCCCTTCTAGCAACTGGAGCCTGTTGGATCATGAGAGCGGAGAGAGGGTGAGTCCAGACAAGCTAGAGAGACGTGCAGTCCTGGCATTTCCTACAACGAGGGAACCGAGGCCCCAAATGCTCAGGGCCCAAATGCACTACATCCTGGGAAGAGCTCCAATGTGCCCACCTGCCTGGGCCTTCTATGTTTGGGGGACATTTGTGACGCCTCCTCCCAGTTGGGCTTTGGGAACAGACATGGCCATACTTTCCCGTTGTCGCTCCTATAGATTCTTCTCCAAAGCTAACCCAAGACTTGAGAGCTGAGCTGTGGTGTGTGGGGTGGAAATTGGTTAAAAAATAAAGCTCTCAGTCCTGCTCAGCTGTGCATGATGGATGGGCTCCCACCACGCCCGCAGCTCAGCGGCTGGTGCAGGTGGAGAGACAGCCTTTCTTGCCCCTTTGCCAGCCCAGCACCCTGAGTGGGAGCTATGCTTCCAGCCACGTGGCCCATGGAGGCCAGTTGGTTGCTGTCAAACTAAGAACCAACTACACAGTAAAGGCCAAACAGGCTTTTACATGGGGAGAACCAAGCCTACTTCACAAGGGGCACACAGGACTAGCTATTTTTGTTTATTATATATGCACTAGAGTCCTGGTGCATGAATTCATGCACGAGAGGGGGGTCCCTCAGCCCGGCCTGTACCCTCTCCAATCCAGGACCCCTCAGGGGATGTCCGACTGCCGGTTTAGGCCCAATCCCTAAACCAGCAGTCAGATATCCCTCTCGAAATCTGGGACCGCTGGCTCCTAACTGCTCGCCTGCCTGCCTGATTGCTCCTAACCACTTCTGCCTGCCTGCCTGATAGCCCCTAACCACCTCTGCCTGCTGGCCTAATTGCCACTAACTGCTCCCCTGCTGGCCTGATTGCCCCTAATTACTCCCCTGCCTGCCTGATCACCCCTAATCACCTCTGCCTGCCGGCCTGATCACCCCTAACTGCCCTCCCCTGACAGCCTGGTCACCCCTAACCGCCTCTGCCTTGGCCCTCACCATGGTGGCTTTGTCCGGAAGGACGTCCAGATGGATATCCGGAAGACGTTGGATCTAATTAGCATATTACCCTTTTATTAGTATAGATTATACAACATAAGCTTTAAGGTAGAAAAGAAGACATTTCATTAAAAATGTATATTGGTTTGATATGATTCAAATCCACTTGTTTATGACAAAAATCAAGTCTTTAAGAATAGGATTGCTTGCCCTAGCTGGTGTGGCTAGAGCTTTGGCCTGAGGACTGAAGGGTCCCAGGTTCGATTCTGGTCAAGGGCACATGCCTGGGTTGCGGGCTCGATCCCCAATAGGGCATGTGCAGGAGGCAACTGATCAATGATTCTCTCTCATAACTGATGTTCTTATCTCTCTCCCTCTCCCTTCCTCTCTGAAATCAATAAATATCTATTTAAAAAAATAAAAGAATAAGATTGCTTTGCTATCAAAGCCAAGTAAGGTGTGTCATTCGTTGTCCCTGATGAAGTCTGAGCAGCTCAGTTGCTAAGCGACTTCACTGGGTTCTTATCAAATAAAATCCATGGAGAAGCAACTAAGCCCACCATGCATTTAGGCTATAAAGACCGAAAGTTGGGGAGGACAGAGTGCTTCTGGGGTAGGAGACAGTGAGGGTCAGCGGCTGGGAGGCAGGGAAGAGGTGGGAATGCCCAGTGCCTGGAAGCACAGGAGGGTCTGGGATATGCAAATCTGCTGGGGGCAGGGTCAGGCCCTGCACTCCAAGAGGTCAGGTCCTGAGGGAGGGCAGGGGTGCGGTTCCTGGGGATCCCCTTCCTGCAAGGCTCCTCCTCCTCCCCTTAACCCCCTAACCTGTCCATTTGGAGGAAGGGGGTGGGAAGCAGGTACACAATTCCTGGGCAGGATGCCCTTCTGTCCTGGATCTCTCCAGGGCAGGGGAGAGGTGTTTGCATGGGTTTATTCGATTCTTCTTACACGTTGAAGGGGGTGGCAGGGGAGTGTCCGCCAGACATGGTTTCCTTCTGCTTGCTCGCCCGAGCTGCCCCGCATGATGCCTTTTCCCTTCCTTCCCGCTGCCCCAAGCTAGCATGCATGAGATCACCAGGGATGAAACTGGGGCCCCTGTTGTATTGCGTGGAGATCGCGCCCCACAGGAACCTGCCTGATCCAGGGAGGGTTGGGGTCATTCACTGCGAGAAAGGCTCGATTTAAACGAAGCCACAGCTTAGATAGGCGCTGGCTGAGCTGTTTGGGGAGGGTTTATCATCCCTTCTGGCTGTTTCCTTGAAAACCACAAACTCAAGATAGCAGTGGAATGCTGTGTCCCCTTATCTGAAACCCTGATTCTCTAGGCCAGTGACTTGGATGCCCCAGGCAAGTGTGGGATGTCCCTTTCTTACTGATATGATGGCACACAGCCATGTTTTAGGTAGGCTAGGATTTGGGCTCCTACCCGGGGCCAGTGCAGGGGGTGGGACGCAGCCTGCTGATCTGGTCATTATGTGACGGTGTCCTGGACAATTTGCATATTCCTCTATTATTAGTATAGATTAGTGTAAACAAGCAGGAGAGCTGGGAGATTTAAGGAACTACGACAACTGCTAAGACTACGAGTAAGCATTGAGAATGTATACGCACAGTGAGAAAGCAGCGGGAGCACAGTGTCCATGGGCCACTCCCAACATCCCTGCCCTTTGACCTTGGCGTCCTGGGACAGTACACGGGCTCTGAGCTCTGGTCTCCAGGCTTATGCCCCATCTCCACCTTCCCTGGTGCCTTGATGGACTCCCCCCTTAAACTGAGACAGAGGATCACAGGTTGCCCAGGGACATAGTGCAGTCACCTTGCTAGAGCTCTGGGAAATGCTAATTAAGACCACAATAAAGAAGTCGACCTAGATCACACCGTTCCAACAGGCAAACGCTCAAAGGCTTGATCATACTTGTGTTGCTGAGAATGGGGCCGCCAGCTCCTTCATGTCCCGCTGGAGGGAGTGTGAATCTGGCCATTTTGGAAAACGATGGGAATTTTCTACTGAGATCGAACCTACTCATGCTGAGTCAGCAGTCCCTCCCGGGTCTGCACTCTGCACCCCGAAAGCATCCGCGGTCACCAGAGCTGCACTGTCCCCGGCGACAGAGGGAGCAAACACACGTGAGGCGCTCACACACAGACGCTCAGAGCAGAGCAGCAGGACGAGCACAGCGGCTCGGCTCGCACGGCTCTCCCGGCGCCACACGCACCACGCTCCCCGCAGCCCAAGCAGGCGGCTTTGCTCAGAGAGTGCACTGGTCTCAGGTGGCAAAATGGAAATAAAAATAAAAAAAGTGAAACACAGGAAGAAGGCTGAAGGCCTGCTGGGCACCAGCCCGGAAGTGGTGTCCTGGGCGGGGTGTGAGCAGGACCTGCTGTGATGTGGTGCTTCTGTCCTGACTCGGGTGCTGGATCGGTGATGACTTGCAAAGGCTCTCAGAGGGGCCCACGCTCCTGGGCGGCACTTCATTGTAAAACAGGATGAAAGCTGTGCAGGGGGAGTGGGTGCTTTCTGCCTGTGGGCCAGCGGCTGCTGGGAGGCATCACCTCCTGAGGCTCCACAGGGCACAGGGCCGAGGACGGTCTCGCCCGAGCTCCAGCCACGCTGCCTGTGCCGGGCCCAGGACACAGACGACCACAGCCTGGAGCAGCTGTGAAGACCAGGCCCAGCGGCGTGGCCGAGCAGCCTGAGGGCCCGCAGCTGGCAGGAAGAGAGGGCACAGAAGGGAAACCCACAGGCCCGGCAGCTGGAGGTGGCGCAGACCAGAGGCTGGTGACATTAACGGCCAGCAACGGTGAGGTGCCTGCTGCTGGGGCAGGTCCTGGATGTTTTAATCTAAAAGACGGGCAACACTGGCTCGGAAGCTGCTGTGGCAGCTCTCCGTGGGCCCCTGCTCCTCAGGAGAGTGCGCTGCGCCCCACACCCACCACGTTGGCCACACAGGCGCCCAGAGAGGGGGCGCTCAGGGCCCCGCCTCCAGCCTCCTGCCGAGCCCTCGGGCATACAGGTCCATGGAAACCCTAGGGTGCTTCACTCCCCCCTATCCACTCCCCACCCCCACCCCCACTCGCCCCCGCAACTCCTGGAAGAGCCAAGCTCACGACAGCCTTGTGTTTTGCTATCACAGAGCGTGGGGTCACTGCTTTGAACTGGAGCTGGGCTGTGCAGGGCCTTCCTGGCCTCGGGCCCGTCTTGGTGTCATGCCGTATGAACACTCTCCTCAGGAGAGGGCAGGGGAGCCCCCCTCCCCCAGGGCGCAGTGGCAGGCTCTGTGACTGGCAGGGGCGGTGGGGACAAGGCTGGTTCTGCAAGGAGGGGCTGACTCCAAGGCCCTCCTCTATGGGAGAGAACGCACAGGGTGATGCCCAGACACTGGCGGGAGGTGAGGACCCAGGAGGCGGTGGGACCCTCACGGCGGTCTCCACCCACCAAGGTCCCAGGGCATCTCACTGTCTGCTGCTGACAGAACAGAAGAGCGGGGGCACACCCAGCCCGCCAGGCACGCCCATTCTCCTCTCTGCTGTGCGTGGTGGAGCAGAGCGTGGCTGGCTGGAGGGGAAGGAGGCGCCTGGGACGGGTGGTGTGCCTGCGATGAAGGCACCGTGGTCTGTGCAGACAGAAGCAGGGTGCCCATGGCAGCTTCCTCCCTCCTGTCCAGGCCCCACACAGCATCAGGCGGTCAAATATTGCCACAGGGGCCCAGTAGCGCCTTCTCAGGGAGTCAGCGTGGAAGGCAGGCCAGAGCGTGTAGGAGTGACCTGCTGGGCAGTGCGCAAGCTGGTATGAGGAGAGCCCTCACTCAGGGGAGGCACAGCCCTAACGACACAAAAGGCATAAGAAACACAACATCTCGGTGCTACTGCCTCGCACCATCCAAAGTGCAGGCGCACGTGCTTTCCATGTGACGGAGGACAGTGCAGAGCACAGCCCACACCTGGCAGGCCCAGCTTCTCCCATGTCTCCTTCCAAAGGCTGCGCCACAGCCCCTCTCCCTCCCCCCGTGCGCGCGCTCATGGGTGGGACAGGGTCAGTCTCCCCGGTCAGCTTTGTGGGGACCTCGATCGGACTGATGGGCTGATACTGATCCGGCTGCCACCCGCTTTGACCGTTTTATTCAGACAGGTCGGGAGTGTTTATGCCAGTCTGCACTGCACAGCCACACCTGTCACGTGAAATGGTGGACTTTGATCAAGGATAGCAGCACGAGAAGGTGCTGATAGCATTTAGCTTTTATTTTCACATCTGAGGCTCAAGACAACCATATGCTGTTCCATTCATCAATGAGCAAGGATAAAATTTTTTCTAAATGCACATTTGCTTTAGAAATTTAAGGATATAGCAAAAAGTGAGTTGAAATTTGAGCAGTGAGAAGTGAGTGGCAAATAGCAAAAAAAAATGTGAGTTTGGCCCAAGGACCATGTCCAGTATTAGCCCTGCAGTGGACAGAGGGCCAGCACCCGGGCCAGCACCCAGGGGGACTACTGAGGCCGAGAGCCCCGCATTAGAGCACAGACCTGTGGAGGAGGGACCCTCGCCAGCTCTGGAGAACAGCAATCCCCAGTAGGATACGCCAGGTCCCCACAGATGAATAGTGATAAGTACGAGTGCTAAAAGGCCACCCAAAACATCAGGAAACATGAGTCATGAGAGGGCGCAGGGAGAGAAAGAGAGCAGGAGAGACAGAGATTACACACACCGCCCCCCCCCCCCCCGACATCGGATATGGAATATAGACTAACTATGCATGCATAGGCAAAGAAACAAAGGATGGAATCACAAACTAGCAAGCAGTAAGGTACTCTCAAAAAATGCTCAGGGATATTGAAACAACAGTAACAACAACAAACAAAACCGGTAGAAATGTTTACAAAATGCAATTGGTGGGAAAATTTCAGCAAATGAGTGTAACACCAGATTAGACACAGATGAAGCAAAAATTAGTGAACTGGAAGACAAATCTAGAGATATTGCCAGAATGTGGCACACAGTAAGGCAATAGAAAATAAGAAAAAATGTAGAGGATGAATTGAGGTCTAACATATGTTTAATAAGAGCTTCTGGAGGAATAAATGGTAAAATATAAAGTCATATATGAAGGAAAAGTATCTGAGTATTTTCCAGAACTGATGATAGAAAAGAATCTGTTGTGAGAAGCACAAAAACCTGACCACCACTGGCTTAGACTTATACACATTACCTAGTTCAACCCCAAAACAACTGAGATAAAACACTAGCTTCCCATTCTATCGTGGAGCAAACCGGGGTCAGAGACATGAATTAAGTGGTCTTCACAGAGCTACCTGTCTGGGCTTGTCGGACGTCATGGCCTGAGTTTCTTTACTATCTCACTTAAGTTTTTACTAATAGAAGCAATTTTAAGGTTATCTATGCCAACCAGTGAAATAACACAGGCTTTGGGATGTGTTGCACATATGGTTAGAGACGCCCCCCCAATGAACTCTGAAAATCTCAAATGATCATTATTCTTAACCTCGGTGAGTGGGTACCGGCATCTCTGACAGCCTCGATGTGGTCCCCAGACCAGCGGCAGCAGCATGCCTTGGGAACTTGCTAGAAATGCAAATTCTTGAGCCATAATCCAGCCTAGTGAGTTAAAAATTCGGGGAGGGGGTAACCCAGTAATCTGTGCCTTTAAGCTCCTCCAGGTGGTTCCCTCCTCCCCCACAGAAGGTTGAGAATCATCTTGGGATTCTGTGTCCATCTTGTGGAACACAACGGAAGGTACAGCTCTCATTCCTCATCCTTTATCCTGATTGACATGTTTCCTTGCCCATAGGGAATACAAGTATATGTTCTTATAAGCCATCCAAACATCCCTGAGAAATGTGCCACGTTGGGAATGCTTCTTTATGGCTACCTTTCACTGAGCTGCATGTGCACTGAAAAGTGTTCCCAATATGGATCTATTTCCAAAGGGAAGCATCCACCTGCAATCGAGTCCACCTGGAGGGGAGAGAGGGGAGGACACTGGGGGAAGGTATTGCTCTGATAGTCGAGGGGGACAGGGATGCCCTCTGGTGCCCCTGAGCCAGGGCCGTCCTGGACAAAGGCTCTGATTTGCACTCCTCTGATTCTGGTGGACGCCAGCCTTTCCTTAGAGAGCCCTGGCACCGAGTCCTCCAGGCCCCAGTGTGTACAGAACAGTGTGCTCACCGGTCCATCTGTGCATCTTGATCACTGCTTCAGGGCAGCGCCTCCCACAGGGCCCCGCAGTAGGAGGCGTGAGTGGGTGAGTGAATGTGTGCATGTGAGTGTAAGGACGGGAAGAATGGCACGGATGTGGGGGGAAGGAGGGAGAGAGAAAGTCATGGGAGCTAACACAGAAGGCTCGACGCAGACTGCAGTGTTCATTTCCCCCCGAGAGTGACGGACAGAAAGGTCAGGGCCCTGGATCTCAGATACAGGGCGGGTCAGAGCCGCCACGCAGACCCGACAGCTGTCCCCGAGCACGGGACACTGATGGCCTCTGCAGGGCAAACCACACTTGTCCTTGGCCCCTGCCCAGGCCTCTGCGTGCGGGACAGAGGCCCCCGGGATGACTAACTAACACACTGGAGAGCGGCCATGGGAGGATGGGAAGGGAGTGTGTCTAGGGGTCCCGCCCATCGTGTGCAGCAACCACAGGCCAGCGCACGCTGAGGCCCGCACCACCGAGCAGGTATGGGGGGGAGGGGGCGGTGAAACCGCAGGCCACAGCGCCTGGCCTCCTTGCACACTTGCCAAAACACGCGTCTGTCAGATCATGGAACTCCAACTCTCCTGGGCTTTCTCCCTGCCTCAGTGTCTCACATCCCTGACCTCAAACACTCAGCTGCTGCATGGGCAACACTCTCTCCTGATTTCTCCAAACTTCTGTGCCTGATCTAATGCTTGCCTCTGGGCCGCCCCTCCTGGCAGGACCCTTGGGGCCGCTGCCCTGCACTGCCCCCACTCTGGGCCATTCAAGAGATCGGGGCCCTTCTCAGGACCTGACCAGTCTCCCAGGGGTGCCTGGCCCGCCGGTGTGGCCCAGGAGGCTCTGCATGGTGGCCCCTACTCTCCAGTCTGCCATCTGCCCCGACCAGGACCCCACTCTCCCGTGACCTCCGCCGTCCACTCCTTGCCCTCCGATCCCATGTCAGTGCTGCCTGGACTCACGGGCATTTCCAAAATAGCACTGCAGCCAGCACCGGGCTCGGCTCTGGGTTTGTAAGAACTTTAGCCCAAAACGATAAAATATTTACTTGGGTACTAAACACAGAGAAAATGACAACTCCTTTGCTTTCTTTTGCAGGACACGACATTTTGGGAGCATTTTAATTGTAACATATTTTACAGAATGAAACAAAGAGCGCAGCACACGGCACGGAGGAGAGGGCTACGCACCAGGAACAGCACCGTGCCGGGCCGTGCGCTGCCCTGGGCACACCGCAGGGCACTCCTGCAGGGAGGGCCCGGGCCTGCCCACCGCAGCCTGCCCCCTGGCCTCCGCCAGCCCCAGCGGGCCCAGCAATGTGACCACATGGCTTTAGGGTCTTATCTGGTTACTAAAAGATGCTTAATCATAACCACAGAAGACTGCTTTTCCTCCTACTCCAACTTCCTTTCCCAAGCTGACAGCAGCCCTAACAGAACGAGCCTGCATTACTCACCGCGAGCGTGGGCCTGGGAGGGTCTCCCTGTGAGCGGAAAGCGGTCCTGCCCAGTTATAACCAAATGAAGGGCAAACGCTGGGCGGCCAAGTAAGGGGAAGAACAGGTGCCATCGATGTGTCCGGCCGGGAAGTAAAATCACACCATTTTTCTAAACTGTGCGCTTACAGCTTTAAAATGACGGTTTATTGTGATCTACTTCTTATTCTAAAAAAGTATGTTTTGTATTTTTAAAAGAGGGTCTCCTAATTGTATATGCTTTGAACCCCACCGATCTTGGATCCTTCCCCTAGGGAAGGAATTCATAATTTTGGGAAAATAAGTTTGTTTCCCTTTTCTAACACATTTGTTTTTTGGTCATACCTGAGCTATGACTGATTTCTCAAAATGGCCCACTGCGCCACCATGCAAGCCCTCAGGAGCCCAGGGCACCCCCACGGCCCCAGTCCCTGGTCTCACCAGCGAGGCAGGACCTGGGCTGGCACTGTGGGTGCTCACAGGAGCGTCTCCTCTGCACCCCCAGGCGGGTCCCACTGGGCTTTAGCTGGATCTTCCCTGACGCGTGCCCGTACATGGGCAGACCAACGTGCCCACAGCCAGGCCTCCATTACCCAGGAGCGCCCAGCACGCTCCTACCTCAGGGCACCCACGGGCTATCCCCGCTGGGTGGCCCACTGCCTTCGGGTCTTTGCTCACGTCTCCTCGCACAGGCCCTTCCTCACCGCCAGCCCAGGACAGCGCAGGCACCTGGCAGCAGCCCCGTCCTGCGTCGAGCCCCGGCGTCCTGTGCCGCTCCGTTCAGGACTCCACGTCCATTTCCCCACTAAGAGGCAGGCTCCACGAGGCACGTGCTGGCGTGGCTCACGCCTCCACCGTGCCCAGAGCAATGCCGGCGTTTCACGCCCCAGACAGCTACGGACACCAGTGAGTGCGGGTCCAGAGAGGGACACGCAGTTTACGTGGTTGAGAGTAGGCAGGAGGCACGGTCTCAGGTGAATGTGAATGTGGGGAGGAAGCACCACTGGGGACCCGGCCGTTCTGCAGCACCCCCTGCAGCACCCCCTGCAGCACCCCCTGCAGCACCCGTCTCAAGGCTCCTTGGGCACGGCCTTCCCATGGCAGCCCCTGGCCCAGGGGCATGGCCTCCCTGACAGCAGCATCTGGCCCAGGGGCTGGCCTCCCTGACAGCAGCATCTGGCCCAGGGGCTGGCCTCCCTGACAGCAGCATCTGGCCCAGGGGCGCAGCCTCCCCCCCCCCCCACCGCCAGCCCCCCACAGCATCTGGCCCACAGGCACAGCCTCCCCACAGCAGCACCTGACCCCAAGGACGCGTCCTCCGGGTCCTGCAAGCCCTGGACCAGCAAGAAGGCAGAGGCCTCACCTGCTGTTGAGATGATGCAGTTTGGCTGATTAACACATCGAACGCCCTGTCCACAGCCCCATGACGTTTGTGTTGGAAACTATTCCTGAGAAGCTGGGAGTGAGAATCTGGTAATCGTCCAAACCTCTCGGAAGCAAGGGGGGGCCTCTGAGCACAGGGCCTGCCGGCCCCCGCACCCCACTTCCCATCGCTCCGCCACTGCCGGGCGACCTGGGTGTCTGTGCTGGTTCTAAGGATGACTTTTTAATAAGATGATGTGTTTAAGATAATTTCTTAAATAAGAGGCATTATGGTAAAGTCTATGGAAAATTCTTTGAAGAGATACTTTAGAAACATTGTACTTGGAGGGAAAGTTTACGAAGTCAGCTGGGATGAGCCTACCTGCTCACGGGCTGCCTGGCCGTGTCAGTGTCCAGGTGAGGGGGGCGCCTGCCCTCCGAAGCCCCAGTGAGCACCTCTGGGGTCCCTGAGCCGGGACATACAGGAGAGCAGCCTTGCCAGCAGGCTGTGGTGTCGCCTCGGCCAGGCCCCTTGGGGAGGAGGGGTACCCCTGCCCGAGACAGCTTCTTTCCTTCTCTGGGCCATGCCCCACCCTCCCCCAAGGTGGCCTGCGTCTCCAGGACCCAACACTGAGTGTTCCCTGGCATCTGAGGATAACAGTGAGCAGGATCGGGGCGCCCGCCTCCCCCTGAGCTTAGGAGGCAAAGACCAGACGGGCGGTGACCAAAGGCCTACTCCACCTGCACTCCCGGCACCTAGTTCCCAGGAAGACAGGGGAAGGCTAAGACTGGGCGGGCCCTGCACTGCCTCTGGATTAAACGAATACCACAGGCATCACCATGCAGCCGAGCTTGCTATCAAGAGCTGGCTCTGAGGCTGAGGAACAGCCATTAAATGATATGCCCAGTGCCCATAGGAGGCTCCCCGTGGGTCAGACTGGGCTAAACAAATGTGAGTGACGAGGGGCAGCTCAGACTGGAAACGCCCCGGATGGGACGGAGCCTGCATGTGTCTTCGGGTGAGAGTGTGGGCTCCCCGGTCGTGTGGGTCGGGCGATGGAGGCCCGAGTCAGCCCTGACCCCAGCAGGCCCGTGGTGCGGGAGAGGAAAAGAGGCAGTACTTACAAAAACTTCCCGTTGGTCTTGGACCCGATCAGGACAATCTGCTCGGACTCGTCCCGGGAGATCTTCCCGTGGAACCAGGGCATCTTCTCGTGGGCGGTGGTGGCGATGAGCTTCTCCAGCTGCGGCTTCTGGCTGATGATGGCCTGCTCCAGCGCCTGGCCCTGCGGGCAGAGCTGCGCTCAGGCGAGGGCTCAGGCGAGGCCTCAGGCGCCCACCGGCCTGCATCCTGACGCACCATCACCAAGTGTGCGCGTGCACGCCCCCATAAACAAAGCCAGAAAGATCTGCGGAGTATTCCAGCACCTCCCCGATGTGAACAACAAAGCAGACTTCAGAACACTGAGACGTTTGGCCTTCCAAAGGCCACACCAGGCCGAGAAACGCCGGGACCCAGCCCCGTCCCTGGCTCAGTCGTCTAGGACAGTGTTCCGTGTCAATCACCGATGAGCAATGGAGAAGCACGGAGCCCTGCGCTCCTGCCCGCCCCGAGGGCACCGCGCGCACAGTGCTGCCTGTCCTGCAGGGTGGGACCGCAGGCACTGCAGGGCGCACCTCGCTGTGGAAATGATGGCACCGAACAGAAACAGGAGGGGCTCACCCTGGGTGGGCTCTGTCCTCTCTGTTCTTAGTGCGGGAGAAACACATATCCCGCAGAGCAGTCAATGAAGAACCAGAGTCTGATTATCTGAAGTTATAAAACAAACCACAAGAATCAAAAAGTAAAAATAGAATCAACCCAAACTAGGAGCAGGAGGGAGGAGGCAGGTGAGGGTGGGAGCTTTGTCATGCCTCACAGATGAAATGAGAAACCAAAGCAGCGATAGTTACATACCAGGGAGGCTGCAAAGCAAGGGCATCGAGGTCAGAGTGGAAGGGTGTGGCACTGCGCAGCCCTGACAGAGAGGATGACCGTGGCCGACACACTGCCTTCCTCGCCAGGCCCGCATGCTGCCTCACCGGGGCCCGACACTCAGCGAAAGCAGCTGGTCTGACAGGCTACCTGCTGTGTGAGCTCGTTTATACGGAGTTCCGGAAGCAGCAAAGCTAAGGGACCGAAATCAGATGGGGGGCATCTGGGGGCTGGGCACAGGGTGCTTGATGGGCAGTGGAGCTGCTGCGTGTCTTGGTTGGATGGGGCCTCGTTATACCACGTGTCAGTCAGAAGGCACAGGATGTGTAAATTACACCTCAATGAATCTGATCCGCCTGACTTTAAAGGAGAGGGATGGTCTAACACACCCAGTGCCTGCTAACGAGCACGCTGGGCAGAGTACGATCACGCTCTGCAAGGTGGAACTTAGTACAGAATGTATTACCGGGAGGAAGCAGTCACAGCACGCAGCCCGGGAGCCTGTACAGCCGTCCCTGCACGGACGATGACTCAGGCGCACCAGAGGCTGGCGAGGCGGCGAGCCCAGAGAGGACCCAGAGGCCGCGGGTGTGAGTGGTCACAGCCTCCGGGACCTTCGTGGATGACAAGTTGTCCACACACACAAACCAGACACGCACGCCCTTCGCTGCGGCAAACCAGGTGCTCGGCCCGCCCGGCAGACACGGCGGCGGCCGGAAGGATGGCTGTGGAGGGTGCTCCCCACCCATTGTGTGTGAACAATGGAAGTCCATTAGTGGAACCAGCTAAGGCAGTGGTCGGCAAACTCATTAGTCAGCAGAGCCAAATATCAATAGTACAACGATTGAAATTTCTTTTGAGAGCCAAATTTTTTAAACTTAAACTATATAGGTAGGTACATTGTTATTAACTTAATTAGGGTACTCCTAAGGCTTAGGAAGAGCCACACTCAAGGGGCCAAAGAGCTGCATGTGGCTCTCGAGCCGCTGTTTGCCGACCACGGGTAAGTGAACCTCGGGGACAGGAGGAATGCCGGGCAGCCATAGCGGTTAGTTAACATGGGTGCTGACCCGACGTTCTGCGAGAGGTCACGGAGCTATAGAATCCTGTCTAGTGCGACCCCCTTGGGTAAATAACGGACAGGGTGCCTGCCACGCTCTCTGAAAAGGCCGGCATAAATGGTGACGCGGTTTCCTGGTGGAGAAACCCACATCGCTGCACGCAGGGGCCACCCTCACTGCTGTGAGCACAGGGAAGAGGCTGCCTTCTGGGGCAAAGCGCTTTGGTCTGAGTGGATGCTGGTCTGAGGCAGCGGGCCCTGGGGAGGGGTGGGGGCTGCGCCCGTGGCGGCTCACCTGCAGGTTCCAGGTCTGCTTCACATACTCCCGGATGAGGTTCTCCTTCAGGTCCTCGAAGGGCCCCGTCTTGGGCTGCACCCCGGGCGGCCGGTGGAAGGGCTTCTTGAGGAGGCAGACCAGGCCGTCGGACTCCTGGGAGTGGTAGAGGCAGAGCTCAGCTGGGCTGGGGTGCGCCCTGCCGCCCGCGATGGCGTAGGTCCCGTTCAGCTCCCGCTCGATGGTGTAGTGGTGCGCTTTGCGCCCGTGCGCCACCGACAGGGCGAAGCCGCCCAGGTAATTGCGGCTCTGGCGCAGCAGGTAGAGCCCGTCGCTCATGCCGCCCTGGACCAGGTAATCCTCGGCCTCCTCCCGGGTGATGTTGCCAAAGAAGAAGGGCAGGTGGTCAGCCACGCCTGCAGCCATGCTGTCTCCCTCACGCCGCGCCACACGTGTCCACCTGGCAGCACAAAGAGGGACAGGGGTCAGCGCCTGAGCAGCAGGAACTGGTGTGAAACTGCCAGCCTTCCGCCCCTGGACACAGGAGACAGGCCTCCAGGGGAGCCCCCTCCCGGGAGCCAGCACACTGCACCAGTGAACGCACTGTCCCCCCTCCTCACCCCGCAGCCCCCTCCTCCCCCCACCACCCCATCCGCTCACAGAGACACTGGGTTTCCTGCACACGCGCGCTGCATGGAGCCTGAAACCAGAGAATTGGACACGCATGCCCACGGGACAGGATTCGAAGAGACGCGTGAGAAAGAGAAGTCCTGTTGCAAGCAGGGCTGAGGCGCTGGCCCGACGGTCAGCAAGAGCAGGTGGGGCCCGGATGTGCTAGTGCCTGCACTCCCTGGCACGGAGACCTGGCGCGGAACTGGCAGCTGGTCAGAGCTGTGAGCAGGGAGCCTCCCTGGACACGCTCCCCTGGAGCCAGGCACCTGCCCGACGCAGTTACTTCCAGGAGCTGGAGTGCTGGGCCCGCCTCACACACAGACCTGTGACAGCATCCCCAGGGCTGCACACCTCAGGCCCAGAGATGGGCCTACCAGCCTCTGCCCTGGGGCATGGAGAGTGACATCTTCCCAGGGCCCCGGCCTCGGCTGTTCCTGTCCCCTCCGGCCCTCCCCCAGATCGCTCCCGGCACCCGCCCACCCTCCCCACTGAGAAGCAGTGCAGGCTCCACACCGATGAGACCTGTTCCAGCACACACGCTGCTTCACTAAACAGACCCACAGACAGACACACAGACACACACACAGACACACACAGAAACACAGACACACACAGACACACAGACACACACAGACACACACACAGACACACACAGACACACACACAGACACACACTCCGACAAAGGACAGGGCGGAAGCCCTGAGCAGGAGGCGCTGGCTGGGCGTGGTGGCCCCGGGAGCACAGGTGCCCGTGGAGCAGACCCTCCTCCCGGCCATGTGCCAGCCCAGGGCCCCCGACGGGCCCCAGGACACTGCGTTTATTATGATTTGATGGGACAATTGATTTCTTGCTTCCAGCATTTGTGTATCAGTGATTGCTTTCCTTTGTCCAGTTTCTGAAAATCCACCTGTCAGCACAGTCCACACGCATGTCAGGCCGAGGGCTCAGCTAAGGAGCAGACACCAGAGGCCAGGGATCTGCTGCTCTGCTGGACCTTCTGCCCGGTGCTCGCCTCGCAGGGGCCCTGCCTCGCAGTGCGGCCTCGGCTCCTTCATTACACTGGCTCTGCTCCCGCCACCGTCTCTAAGGCCTCAGCCACCCCTCGCTCCCTGGGCCTCGGCCACCCCTCACTCCCTGGGCCTCGGCCACCCCTCACTCCCTGGGCCTCAGCCACCCCTCGCTCCCTGGGCCTCGGCCACCCCTCGCTCCCTGGGCCTCGGCCACCCCTCGCTCCCTGGGCCTCGGCCACCCCTCGCTCCCTGGGCCTCAGCCACCCCTCGCTCCCTGGGCCTCAGCCACCCCTCACTCCCTGGGCCTCGGCCACCCCTCGCTCCCTGGGCCTCGGCCACCCCTCACTCCCTGGGCCCCATCCGCATTTCAGCCCCCCTCACCCCAACACTTACAAGCCCCCACACATGAGCATCACCTGGATCTGAAACGCAGGGCCTGCGGGGCTGCAGGCCAGCGATCTCGGTGCTGCCTTTGCGGGGCCCGGACCGTGCCTGTGGCCAGGACCTCCACCACTTGAGCCTCCCTCGCCCGGGCACTGCCCAGCCAGGGCCCAGCCTCCTTCCAAAGGCTTGAGTGGCAAATGCCTTTAGTGTGACCTCCATTCTGTCCTTACACATTCCCTGTCTGGTTTGACCGCATCGCCCCAGCTGCACCCTGCAAGCATGCCGGCCGCCAGCCTGCTCCTTCCCGTCCTGGTCCTCCTCCATCCCTGCAGCATGTCCCTGTCCCTCTGTCCCTGTCCTCCATGCCGGTCAGCCTCATCCCAGCTGGCTGTTCCCCGGGCCACGGCTGCCTGGCCAGGTCCTGCTCTCACTCTCTCTGCTCTGGGTCGGGGCAGGAGGATCGTCTCAGAGCCCGGCCCCAGCGGCACCCTTGCTGTCCGCTGCCCCTACACTCGGGGCCCTTGGCATAGCTGCTGCCCACCGTGAGCTCAGCTGAAACTGTAAGTCTTCAAAACAATATTTTCAGTGCGAACACTTACTTTTAAAGTGACATAACTCCTAACACAAGTTACATTCATCTAACAGGTACATGGGTGCGCCTCTGCTGTGAGCCACCCCGAAGCAGTCGGCATGGGGCAGGCAGGCCCACGGGCACCCCTGTGTGGCTCCGAGGGACACTGCAGTCACCCGAGCGGTGCGCCTCCTGGCTGCCCTGCGTGGCGCCATGGCTGCCGGGCCACTTCCTGTGCGGAGGATGGCCTCTGCGCACTGTGCCAGCGGACAGCAGGCATGGGCCATTGCAGGGACAACGCGGGCACTTTCTTGGGCTATTTAACTGGGGGGTGAACATCTCTGATACCCGTTCATGCCTTGTCAGGACTGGCTCCCACAGGGGCCCACCCAGGGCCTACTCCTGGTCTCCGACAACACAGACCACGGTGATGGGGCTGCCACCTCCGTCCCAGCCGCTGTCTGCAGGTGCTGTCACCACAGCGCGGTTCCCGCCCGTTTTGTAGATACCACTCGCTCACTACGGAGTCTGCCTGGTGCTTAGCCTCAGGTGGGGCCACGCTGCCGGCTCCTGCCGCTGCCGGCCAGGTGGACAGGCTTCCTGCTCTGCACCCTCCCCACGCCCAGCAACCTGGCTGGCCCTCAGGCTATTGTCAGGTGAGCCCCTGGACAGGTGCTGCCAGCAGGCGAGGCCTCAGGCTATTGTCAGGTGAGCCCCTGGACAGGTGCTGCCAGCAGGTGAGGCCTCAGGCTATTGTCAGGTGAGCTCCTGGACAGGTACTGCCAGCAGGTGAGGCCTCGGGCTATTGTCAGGTGAGCTCCTGGACAGGTACTGCCAGCAGGCGAGGCCTCAGGCTATTGTCAGGTGAGCCCCTGGACAGGTACTGCCAGCAGGTGAGGCCTCGGGCTATTGTCAGGTGAGCCCCTGGACAGGTGCTGCCAGCAGGCGAGGCCTCGGACTATTGTCAGGTGAGCTCTAGGACAGGTGCTGCCAGCAGGCGAGGCCTCGGGCTATTGTCAGGTGAGCCCCTGGACAGGTGCTGCCAGCAGGCGAGGCCTCGGACTATTGTCAGGTGACCTCCTGGACAGGTGCTGCCAGCAGGCGAGGCCTCGGACTATTGTCAGGTGACCTCCTGGACAGGTACTGCCAGCAGGTGAGGCCTCGGACTATTGTCAGGTGAGCCCCTGGACAGGTGCTGCCAGCAGGTGAGGCCTCAGGCTATTGTCAGGTGAACTCCTGGACAGGTACTGCCAGCAGGCGAGGCCTCAGGCTATTGTCAGGTGAGCCCCTGGACAGGTACTGCCAGCAGGTGAGGCCTCGGGCTATTGTCAGGTGAGCCCCTGGACAGGTGCTGCCAGCAGGTGAGGCCTCGGGCTATTGTCAGGTGAGCCCCTGGACAGGTACTGCCAGCAGGTGAGGCCTCGGGCTATTGTCAGGTTAGCCCCTGGACAGGTACTGCCAGCAGGCGAGGCCTCGGACTATTGTCAGGTGACCTCCTGGACAGGTGCTGCCAGCAGGTGAGGCCTCGGGCTATTGTCAGGTGAGCCCCTGGACAGGTGCTGCCAGCAGGTGAGGCCTCGGGCTATTGTCAGGTGAGCTCTAGGACAGGTACTGCCAGCAGGCGAGGCCTCAGGCTATTGTCAGGTGAGCCCCTGGACAGGTGCTGCCAGCAGGTGAGGCCTCGGGCTATTGTCAGGTGAGCCCCTGGACAGGTGCTGCCAGCAGGTGAGGCCTCGGGCTATTGTCAGGTGAGCTCTAGGACAGGTACTGCCAGCAGGCGAGGCCTCGGGCTATTGTCAGGTGAGCTCTAGGACAGGTGCTGCCAGCAGGCGAGGCCTCGGGCTATTGTCAGGTGAGCCCCTGGACAGGTACTGCCAGCAGGTGAGGCCTCAGGCTATTGTCAGGTGAGCTCTCGACTCCGCAGCATCACGTCTGGGCCTTCCCAGGCACAGGTAACTGCATTTTGTGATAGAAACATGTTGTGGGACATGAAGTAATGCCTTGCGATGCCCGGGCCGCCCAGGATGCACCCTGCTCACCCTTCTCCGCAGGCCTCCTCACGGACGAGGCCCTTTAACACCTGACCCCTCCAGCTGGGCTCCCCCAGTGGAGAGCGGGCAGGAAGGGATGCCTTGCCCGCTGCCCTGTCCGCCCCTGGAACATTCCTGCACCTGGCAGGTGGACAGACTTAAAATTACGTGAAAGCCAGTTTCCAAATAAGGGTACGGAGAGTCCAGTTTTGTTTTTAAAGGCTCTGTGTGCAAAGATGTGACCGTACAAACACGAGGGAGAGGAGAGAGCCTGGCCAGCTTCCCATGCGTCCACTGCTGGCCCCTCCACTCGGCCCTCCCCTCTGCCCCCCTCTTCCTGCCTCCTCTCCTTCTCCACCCCGCCCCATCCTCTGCTCTGATGTCACACCTCCACAGGCCGAGCCTCCTGGCAGTGCCCACTTCAGGGGTCCATCTCCCTCCTGACAGCCCCTTTCCCTCCGGGGCTCCCCTCCTCTCGCTCAGCACCCAGCGCTGGGTCTGCAGCCCGTTGTCTCCATCCACACCGCCTACCAGCAAGGCCCCTCCACGCCACCCTGACCAGATGCCGCACGTCTGAGGCCTCCACCTGGGTCTGCCCGACACAGCCTGCGTGTGCTCAGCATGGAGCCTTCGTGGCTCATGCACGCCCTCCCTCAGCCTCTCCCACCTGAGCAAATGGCACCAGCCCTGACCAGCCGCCCGGGGCGAGGCCCTGGATTTCCAGGATTCCTCTCAGTCTTCGTGTGCTCAGCATGGAGCCTTCGTGGCTCATGTCGTGACCATCTGACATGGGAACGGGCTCCTTCAGGGAGCAGGAGTCCAGGCAGGGACCACCTGCCCAGGCTGGGGACCTAGGAGACAGCCCCAGCCGGTCTCCAGGGACCTCACAGCTTTCTCTAACACGACCCAATCCCTGGCTGCGGTCTTCCCCGACGCTGCCTGGAGCCGCACCAGCTCTCCCTGATGTGGACGGAAGCTGCACCCAGTCCTCCCTCGCCAGCCCTCCCTCTTGGCCATGCCCTGCACAGTGCGCAGTGTGAGGCGGGCGAGCCCCTCCCAGCCCGGGACACCCCAAATCCTCCTCGAACCCTGCTTCCCTGCATGGCTCGAGCCCTGGCTCCTCTTGCCCGCTTGCGCCGTGCTCGCCCTGCCCAGCACTCGGCCCTCCTTCCTGTCCTCACGTGGTGGCCTCTCCTGACCCCAGGCCTCACGCGAACCTGCTCGGCTTCTCCTTCTCAGGCGCGTGGTCTCAGCTCCGGCCACCTCAGAGGTGTGGGCCGAGGACCGCGGCCGAGGTGGCTTCATGGCCCTGCTTACCTTTATCTCACCCAAGTGAGCGCTTCCTTCACCGTCAGCTCAGCCTGCCCTCTGGCCCTGACCCTGAGCCTCCAGCCGGAGTGTCCCCGGCCCCTCACCATGGAGGCTGCCACCTGGGAGCCAGGGGCCTCTGTTCCGTTTCTAAGTGAGCGCACACGGCGTCGCAGCACAAACCACCAGGGTGCAGGGGTGCTCTGTCCACGTGGACGGCGCAGTGCGGAGCCCGAGGAGCCTGGGGAACACGCACCCAGCCTGAGGCTCCCCGTCCTGAGGGAGCACGACGCAGGCACCAGCTCACTGCCCCCCAGTGGCCCTGGTCCAGCCTGCGATGGACGCGCCTGGCTCTCTCAGCCCAGGCCCTGCCTCGGCGCCTCCAGCCCTGACCCTCAGCTGCCCTTGGGATGCATAGGACATCCGGTTCAGCATCTCCAAGGTCGTCAGATGCCCACTCCCAGCTCTGCTCAGGCTCACCTGCTCCAGGCTCACCTGCTCCCAGCTCTGCTCCAGGCTCACCTGCTCCAGGCTCACCTGCTCCCAGCTCTGCTCAGGCTCACCTGCTCCCAGCTCTGCTCCAGGCTCACCTGCTCCCAGCTCTGCTCAGACTCACCTGCTCCCAGCTCTGCTCCAGGCTCACCTGCTCCCAGCTCTGCTCCAGGCTCACCTGCTCCCAGCTCTGCTCCAGGCTCACCTGCTCCCAGCTCTGCTCCAGGCTCACCTGCTCCCAGCTCTGCTCCAGGCTCACCTGCTCCCAGCTCTGCTCCAGGCTCACCTGCTCCAGGCTCACCTGCTCCCAGCTCTACTCCAGGCTCACCTGCTCCCAGCTCTACTCCAGGCTCACCTGCTCCAGGCTCACCTGCTCCCAGCTCTGCTCAGGCTCACCTGCTCCCAGCTCTGCTCCAGGCTCACCTGCTCCCAGCTCTGCTCAGGCTCACCTGCTCCCAGCTCTGCTCCAGGCTCACCTGCTCCCAGCTCTGCTCCAGGCTCACCTGCTCCAGGCTCACCTGCTCCCAGCTCTGCTCCAGGCTCACCTGCTCCAGGCTCACCTGCTCCCAGCTCTGCTCCAGGCTCACCTGCTCCCAGCTCTACTCCAGGCTCACCTGCTCCAGGCTCACCTGTTCCCAGCTCTACTCCAGGCTCACCTGCTCCCAGCTCTGCTCCAGGCTCACCTGCTCCCAGCTCTACTCCAGGCTCACCTGCTCCAGGCTCACCTGCTCCCAGCTCTGCTCCAGGCTCACCTGCTCCCAGCTCTGCTCAGGCTCACCTGCTCCCAGCTCTGCTCAGGCTCACCTGCTCCCAGCTCTGCTCCAGGCTCACCTGCTCCCAGCTCTGCTCCAGGCTCACCTGCTCCCAGCTCTACTCCAGGCTCACCTGCTCCCAGCTCTGCTCAGGCTCACCTGCTCCCAGCTCTGCTCCAGGCTCACCTGCTCCCAGCTCTGCTCCAGGCTCACCTGCTCCCAGCTCTGCTCAGGCTCACCTGCTCCAGGCTCACCTGCTCCCACTCTGCTCTGGGTCAGAAGCCTTCCCCACTCAATGTCATTCTAGGACATTCACTATCCTGGTTGCTTGGCTCCACACAATTCCATTTTGACCAAGACCCTCCTGAAAAGGCAGCAGACACCGAGACCTAGACACACATGGGCACAACTCCTCCTGTGTCCACACTCAGTGGCCACAAATGCATCCAGGGCCGCAGCCCCCAGCACCCACACCTGGTCTGTGCACAGGAAGCTGCCTCTCCACGCAGGGCCTGGATTCACACAATGAGGCCCTCACACTCCACCGCGTCGCTGCTTCCCCTCCTTCCCCTCCATTCTATCAATTCCTCTCCTCTCCCTATCCTCGTCGCCTTGGGTGTCTTTAGTGGATTCTCGTTATGCATGGCAGCAGGTCCCATACAGTCACCGTGGGCACGGAGTTCTCAGCACTGAGCCACTCCTGCTCCCGGGGAAGGGCAGTGCCTCTCCCTGGAAGCCTGTGCTCATGACATCTCAGCCCGTCCACAGAGCCTGGTTTTCTGTGCTGCTGTTTGAGTAAATGTGCTTTGTGCATGTTGCTGACGTTGTCACACCGAGCTCAGGGCCCACAGCGCTGCACAGCGTTGCCTCCTTCACCACGGAGCCAGACTGCACTTGGCGCTGTGCTGCGGCCATTCCAACAGCACAGCAACAAAGAGCACAACAAACGCCGACAAGTGGCTCTGAGCAGAGCATGAGAGGGACACTTCTGTGCGGTGGGAGCTGGGGCAAGGAGAGGCCACTCCTTCAGCCTCCGCTGGGAATGGGCGTGTGGGTGAGGCAGACGGCCCTTCTCTGTGCCAGCCCACAGAGCGCACGCAGCACAGCGGGTATTCACTGGGTTCCACAGACACACTAGGGAGAAGGCGAACTGTGACTCTAGATCTCAGAAACAATGAGGGTCAACTGTAAACCATCTTCTGCTCTCCCCGCCTGCAAAATGGCCCAACCTCATCTGTAAGGGCAACCGTTTGTCTGGGTGTAAGAGTGTTTGTAAAGGCAGCACTCTTGTTCCCCAAATCTGTGTTCATTTCAGTGCTTTTAAGCTTGGCCTGGGAGCAGCAGGCCGCCGGTCTGTCCTGGTTCTCAGAGGCCCAGACTGGGGTCCAAGGCTTCTCTTTTCTGGAGACCCACCGAGCCCTGGCACCGAGCCCTGGCACCGAGCCCCAGGGTGCACCCCTCCACTTCCTGCAGAGAGCATCTCCCACGGCGCTCGCAGTCAGGCGGCTGCTGGCTGCATTCGCATCGCTGGCCACGGCCTCCCGTATGATATGGCTGAGGTAACAGTGGAAGAAGTGGATGGTGCTCTGGGAAACAAACAACTGGGGACAATTTCTGCCCTATCCTTCCACGTTGGGGAACAAAATAAGGAAGATGCAAACAGCTATCTGGGCTTCTCCTGCCAAAGCCACACAGCCAGCTCAATGCAGAGCAGCCTCGGGAACTGCCCGGAAGTCTCCTCTGCAGCTTGATGATGAAGAAAATGGTGTCAGGTCTTGGGTAAAAAGAAAAACATCATCTGTGGGTTCAATTCATTTGCATACGAAAGCGGAAAGAGGCCAGGCCTACAGAGAGGTTCTGCCTGGGCTGGTCAGGGTGGCTGGTCAGTTTCAGAGAAGTGACAGCAAACCCGGTTCTGACCACTGGGAGGAGCGGTTCCCTCAGCACGACCTCCCCCGCCCACATCGCACAGCTGTGCCGTCTGGAGGCAACTGGCTACTAAAAGGAGCACTGGACTTAGTGAATGACCCATGAACTGGGGCCCATCCAAGGTGTCACTAGTAATGTCCCTCTTTTCTTTTGTAAATTAGTTAATTTATCTTTTTTAATCCTCACTGGAGGACATTTTTCCATTGATCTGCAGCGAGAGAGTATGGACAGGAGGGAGAAGAGGGGAGAGAGAGAGAGAGAGAGAAACATGGATGTGAGAGAGAAACACTGATCAGTTGCTTCCTGTCTGTGCCCTGACTGGGGACCAAACCTGCAACCTAGGTATGTGCCCTGACCAGGAATTGGACCCCCAACCTTTTGGTGCCCAGGACGACGCTCCGACCATTTGAGCCACAGTTGGGGGTGACATTTCTCTTGAGCAGAAGAGGGAGGGGGTTCCAAGGACATCTCCCCACTGACCGTTACCCAGCCAGTGTGTCCGTACTGCCTCCCTGCTCACTCTCCTCTGGGGAAAAAGAAAAACAAGAGAGAAAATAATACAAAGAGAACTCGCACTGAGCACAGCTGAGCGCTCTCGCTGGCTTTCTCGTCATCGGGGCAAACCTCCCAGGGAAGACAGGCAGGCCGCTGCAGGAAACCATTTATTGTCTTCACTAGCTGAGTATAGACAGAGACCCCCAAAAGCTAGTAACATTTGAAGTCCTAGCAAAGGTCAAGACTGTGAACCACCCAGTTAATCTAGATAATGGTAGCTGAAGCATCATCCCTACCTTAGTTCACTGAATTCCTTAGATACTTGTGTAGACCGATGAGCTAATGCATGTGTCATTCAAACCACCTTACCCTAGGGCTACCCCAGACCAAATAAAAGGTTGGAGCAGCTTGAGCATCAGTGGAAGTCCCTCTCCTTGAGTTGGACTTGCCCGCCTGGTCCTCCAATATTTCAAAATTATCTCGTGTCTTTTTTCTCTCATTTGTGTGCGGCTCCTCTTTCAGATACCGAACCCTTCTCCACGCGGGACGTGGAGGGAGTCTTACTCGACAGGCCGCAGGTGCCTGGGCTACGGCCCTGCTCCCAATGGCGCTCCCAGACCCCTCTCAGAGCGCAGAGGCTCCTGGGGGCCCGGCCACCTCCATGATGGGGTCCTCCTGTCTGGTCCACAGGTGCTGTGTGGGGGTTTCAGCCGTGGGCACCCTTTCCTTGCCCAGCCCTCCCTCCTCTCAGGACGTCTGCGGGGCCCTGCAGCTGCTGCAGAAGGCGCCCTCCTGCTCTGAACACAGGGCCTGCACCTGTGGACTAGGACAGCTACAGAAAGTTTTACTGAACATGCATGTGAAAATCTCTATCATTTTTCCTAATCAGTTAAAGAATAACTGTGAGTGACTCATTGTAAACTATTACAGAAGCTTATGACAGTGTCCTTAGATTTCACAAACCGGTGACATAAATACACCCAATGCTTAAATAGGCGGCAAAGGTTATGTGACAGGGAGAGAGGAGGCTTAGCCAGGTGGCGAGTGCAGGAGAGAGGCAGGATGGCCGAGGGCTGACCCCAGCTCTGCGGGCAGGTGCTCAGCGGGGGAGCGCGGCCGCTCAGGGGAGACCCAGGAGCACAGATATGAGCCTGCTGAGACCTGAGGCGCCTTCCCACAGGGTGCGGACTTCTGGAGTCATGGTTCTGGATTGACTTGACTCATATATTTGACCCAAATGCAGGCCGGAATCAGGAGCCCAGGCCAGTGTGGAGTTTGGGAGGAGAAAGCCCACCAAGTGGACAGAAGTGTCCAGAAGGGAGGACGGGCGGGGGGTGGGGGAAGAAACAGCGAGATAGCAGCAGCCCAGCCCGCAAGCTGGCGCGCCTCCTGCTCCGGTCGCCTGGGCCTGTCCGCGTGCAAAGCCACCAGAGATCAGAAATGCAGATCTCCTGAGCACAGGGCCTCTTCCAACTGCACAGTAAAATGAGGCAAGGACACCCCAAGGACAAGGCCATGGATCCCCAAACAGACCGGAGTCCCAGTACAAGTCTCAGAGATGGACTTGAAATGCACTCTCCCAAGAGTTCTTACCAAGTGAACTTGGTCTCAAACTGCCAGGAAGCACATACCAACATTTCTTCATTATTGCATTGTTTTAAAAACCCCTAGGGCAGTGTAATACTAAAATTCCAAATAGGAGAGAAATCCTACCCAGGCCCTATCTGAGACCTGAGGGTGCCAACTCACAGCCGGACCAGGAGGCTGGGTGGCGGGGTCTCTAAGCCAGGACGGCGACGCCGGCGCTCTCTGACCCTGAGCCCAGAGGTGCTGCACAGGGCGGCTCCAGCCAGCAGACACCGCTTTACTGAGGCTCCTGGCCGCGCCCTCGGCTGACACGGGGCTGCTTCTCAAGCGCTCACTAAACACTTGCGTACTCGAGTCTCTCGCTCCAGGCTCCATTGCCTCCCACACGCGAAACGCCGCCGGGAGAAGGGCAGCCAGGCTCCCCTCCGCCCGAGGAGGGTGCGTCACTGGGACCAGGCTATTGGGGAGCCCCCTCTCGCCTGGGAGCTGGAGGAGCCCTGTGTGGGTGCACCAGGTGCAGCACGGGGACGTGTTCCAGAAAGCAACGGGCACCAGCCTCACCCAGCCTGGAGGTGACAGCGCTGTGACACAAGTATTGCCGTTGTACAGTCAGAAGCTCGGACTGGAAGGGGTCTGGCGTCCATCTGTGTGCGGCCAGGGAGCCGTGAGGACGACGGCGAAAGAGGCCCAGGACGGCGGAGGAGCACTGCTCCAGCAGCACCCGCCTGCCCGGCATGGTGCCCGCTGACCCACGATACCCCCGAAAGCCACGCTGCCCTCCTTCCCACTCCACAGATGGACATTGGCTCAAGGTGGGCGGTTGCCTCTGAAAGACACGCCGGCGCTGGGCAGAAGAGTGTGCAGGTCAGCAGTCTCCTCAGCCACAGCCAGGGCCGCAGGGTCCTCCTGGCCGCCTCCCAGTCCCGGCTCTCCACGCGCAGCCCTGGCCCCGGCGCCACCAGCATGGCGGGAACCTGCAGGAGCTGGAAATGCTCAGGCCCCGCCGACTGCAGAACCAGGCGCTGGGCTCCCAAGCTCAGGTCTGAACCTTGCGGAAGAGTGCCGCCCACGTGCCCGCGGGAGACGACATCAGATCCTCTTCGGTGGCTCCCTCCTCCACGGCCTGGGAGTGACGCCTCAATCACGCTCCTGTCCACCCTCCAGCCCTCAGCTGTGCTCATTCCTCAAACAAAGCTGGTCCCGCCACTTCTCTGCTGAAGACCTGCCAGCCCAGCCCGACCCGGGAGCCCCGTGCCCTCCCAGCAGGCAGCTCGCTCGGCCCCTGGCCCTGCTCCCTCTGTGCTCTCTCTGGACAGTGTCCTCGCTGCCCAGACCACCCAGTCCCTGCGGGCTCCTGTGCTGTCCTGCTGCAGCTCTGACCACGGTTCTGACTTGATTTTAACTGACCTCTACCTCGATGCTGTGACCATTGATGAACGCCTGTCTCCCCGGCCAAGGCCGAGGTTATATCTATCATCTCTACTCCTCAGGTAAACTTCATTTTAGAATGCATTCAGATTCCCAGGGAAAGTGCAGACAGCGCAGGGCTCCCACAGAGGCCAGATCCCTGTCCCCGGCTATTAACACCTTCCATGACTTCAGGGCACACTTCTCACAATTAGTGAGCCAAAGGTGGCACATTATTAACCCAAACCCATACTTTATCACCTTCTTTGATTGATTGTTTTTACCCAATGTCTGTTTTTCTGCTCCAGGACCCCCCTAGCCCCCTCCCCAAGATGCCACACTGTGTGCCGCTGCTGTGCCTCCTGGGAGGTTTTAGACTCCCCCGTTTTTGATGAGCGCGGTCAGGAGCTTGAACCCGCTGCCCCGGGCTTTCCCGGGGCTTTCCCGGGGCCTGTCTGGTGCTTTCCTCCTGGTTACACTGGGCCTGAGTGTACGGGGAGGAAGCTGACGGGAAGCTGTCCACGTGGCCCGTTGCTGTGGATGCTGACCTTGACACCTGGCAGCGGTGGTGCCGGCCGGGTTTCTCCGCTGCAAGTCCCGTCCCCACCCATCCTCTTCCATCGTCTTCCATGCCGCCCTCTCTGGCAGGAAGGACCTGCGCAGCCGCGGGAGGAGAGGCATGTGGGGTACCGGCCGCTGGGGTCTGGAATTCTGTGCGTAGGCTTGTCTATCCTCCCGCTTTCTTACCCATGCAATCATGTACTTGTGTGAATGCGGACTCCGGGCACTCAGTCTACACAGCAGGTGGTAGTGCAATAGCACCTGTGTCATTGCTCCAGGGCCAGCTCGGCCACCGGGGCACGGCAGCGAGTCCCGTGTCCTGTGGCGTGGCCCCCGCATGTGGGCTTGCCGGCTCCTTCTGTCACGCAGGACTCTCGGTGCAGCGTCTATATTTACTGCTCCAGCGCCAGCATCTCTCCTTTCCCAATCTTTTCATTAAAATGGCTTCAGAAACAACATCTGGGTGCCAGGTGTGCTCACTTGCACGAGGATGCCACCGATTCTAGACCCTCTCAGACAGAGGAAATGTGTGTGAGCTCGACCTGCACACGTGCTCACGCCTACAGCACTTCTCCACTTGTCCATCTGCGTTGACAGCCATCGAAACGTGAGCCCACACTCAGGCCTCATCCCTCTGCCTCTACTTTCTGGAAGTGAAAATTATTAAAAATTGGTATAATTGCCTCCTAAAATGTATGGTACAGTTCACCAATGAAACCGTGTGAGCCTGGTGCTTTGGGGGAGGTATTAATTATTGATTTAAATTGAAAACAACGGGCCATTCAGGCTCCTTTTCCTTCGGTGAGCTTTGGTGGTCTGTATCCTTCAGGAATGAGTCCATTTCACCTGTTACTATACTGGTGAGTACAGAGCTGGCCAGTGTCCTGCTATTGTCCTTTTGATGTCCACGGGGCCGTAATGATGCCCTTTTATTTCTGGTCATTTGCGTCTTATCTCCTTTTTTTACTCTTTACTTTGGCTAAAGGCTTATTGATTTTCTTGATCTTTGGGTTTTTTAATTTTTTTCTATTGCTTTCCTGTTTTCAATTTCAATGGTTTCTGCTACAATTTTAATTATTTTATTTCCTCTTGTTTTAGTCATTTTGCTTTTTCTTCATAGTTGTCTAAGGTGAATTTTATAACTTCCTTTTATCTAATATACATGCCTAATTCTGTATATTCCTTCCAAGCACTGCTTTAGCTGCATCCTACACATTGTGATAAGCTGTATTTCATGTGTATTCAATTCAAAATATGTATATATTTTGAATTTTTATGAGTTTATTTTTAAATTCCTCTTCAGACTTCTTCTTTGATCCACAGGGTATTTCTTATAACTGGAAATTGTTTAATTTCCAAATATTTGGGAACATTACAGCTATCTTTCTGTTACTCATTTCTAGTTTAATTCCATTGTGTTCTGAGAACATACTTTGTATGACTTTTTATTCATTTATTTATGCATGTTTTCCAAAAATGTGCTCCGTCATGGTGAATGTTCCATGTGAGTGTGACGGGAGTGTGTATGTTTCTGTTCTTGGTTAAATATCTTCGAGGTGTCGAGTGGATTGACAGTGCTGCCCGGGTCACCTGCGTCCTTCTGACTTTCCATCCACTTCACCCCAGGCCCTGGCCGAGGGCGACAGAAGCCCCCGCTTACCACAGTGCACGTGTCTGCTCCCCTGGGGCCTGTCAGTGCTTGCCTTGTGCCTTCTCATGCCTTTCCTTGTGCGCTACACATGTAAGATGCTCATGTCTCCCCGATAACTGGCCCCTTGATGTTATGCAACACCCCTCCTTACCCGATGCTCTTCTTAGCGTAACATTAAGGCAGCGCTCCATCTGCCTCCTCACTGCCCCGGCCCAGCGTGTCTTTCCCCAGCCCTTTGCTTCTCATCGTATGTGTCTTTACATTTAAAGCGGCTTCCTGTAGGCAACATAGGGTTGGGTCTTGTTTTTGTATTCACGTGGACAAACTCTGTGTTTTAATTAATGTATGTAGACTATTTACATTTAAAGGGATTATTGATTTAATTAGATTAATATCTACCATGTTTGTAACTGTGTTTTTTTATTCATTCCATTTGTTCTTTCTTCCTTTTTTTCTCTTTTTCTGCTTTCTGATCAAGCATTTCATATGGCTCCATTTTATACTTCTCCCTTACATCTTTTAAAATTTTTATTGGCTTCCCTGGAGTTTACAATATACATTTTACAACCTAAATTCCATCATTAAATAATACTCTACTGCCTCACGCACAGCACAGGCACCTCATCAAGAGCCTTCCCAGCCCCTTCCTCCCATCCTCTGTGACGGGCTCACTCACGTCAATTACTGACACGCGATCATCACCCAATACACGGTTGCTTTATGCAGAGTTATCTTTTAAGATCAATTGAAACTAAGAAAAATTAAGTATTTCATTTACCTTCACTTCCTTTCCTTCTCTGGTGCTTTCCTTCCTCCGGGTGGGTTCTAGTGTTAGACCTGCATCATGTTCCTTCCGCCTGAAGAACTTCCTTTAACATTTTTTGTCGGGCCGGTCTGCCAGTGATACGTTTTCTCTGCTTGTCTAAGGAAGTCTTGCTTTTTCCCATTTTCGAAGGAAAATTTAGCGGATACAGGTTATAAGCTGATGCTTGTTTTGTCTTTCCTTCAGCATTTCACAACTCATTCACATTTGCACTGTTTGTGATGAGAAGTCTGCTGCAATCTTACCCTTGTTTTTTTGTAGGAAAAGGTCACCTAGTTAGATGAGTACTCTATAGTACATGGTCCATAAGCATTTGTCAGATGAAAGACTGAATACATGATCCGACATGATTATCCCATAACAGATGCTCCATAATCACGTCACATGTATGAACAAATGAATGAATGAATGAATGAATGAATGAACAATCATATGGCTTTATCTGGTCCACAAACATTTGTCAAATCGAATAATAATGAATGAGTCAGTGACTGAAATGGGGCTGCAGTCTTTTCCAGGCAGGAACCCCACTTGCTCATCTGAAATCTATGGCAGCCACAGGCGCTCGGGTCCAGCCCATGTTCCGCTTCAGGTCATGAGAGAGCGCCACCCCAGGCCCCAACTCCTCCCCCATGCAGCACACAGCCCTTCTGTGTGTATTTCTCATACCTTCCCAGTGGAACACGGCTAGCAAACCTGGGCATGTCCCATTTAGGTGCTATCTAGTGTTCCTTTCTACTAGGTAATTAACAAAGCTTGACCTTGTCCCAAATCACGGAGCCACGATGGGCCTTATCATCTTCATTTCCTTCTTTTCCTTATGCACAGCCTTTAACAAAATGTGAGCACTAACCCAGAGAACTACAGTGACTACACAGTGCAGGGCCTGTGAGGGCAACGTTCCCTCCTTCCTTCATCACAGGGGCAATGTCCATGCTCATGGTCCACACTCACTGGCCATGCTCATGGTCCACACTCACTGGCCATGCTGACTGGCCATGCTCACTGACCACACTCATGGTCCACGCTCACTGACCACACTCACTGACCACACTCATGGTCCACGCTCACTGACCACACTCACTGACCACACTCATGGTCCACGCTCACTGACCATACTCACTGGCCATGCTCACTGACCACACTCATGGTCCACGCTCACTGACCACACTCATTGACCACACTCATGGTCCATGCTCACTGACCACACTCACTGACCACACTCATGGTCCACGCTCACTGACCACACTCATTGACCACACTCATGGTCCACGCTCACTGACCACACTCATTGACCACACTCATGGTCCACGCTCACTGACCATACTCACTGACCATGCTCACTGGCCATGCTCATGATCCACACTCACTGACCACGCT